>NW_027308853.1:0-65102 GCF_047496885.1 Scyliorhinus torazame
AGAGCGCGCGCCAGACAGAGCGCGCGCCAGACAGAGCGCGCGCCAGACAGAGGCGCGCGCCAGACAGAGCGCGCGCCAGACAGAGCGCGCGCCAGACAGAGCGCGCGCCAGACAGAGCGCGCGCCAGACAGAGCGCGCGCCAGACAGAGCGCGCGCCAGACAGAGCGCGCGCCAGACAGAGCGCGCGCCAGACAGAGCGCGCGCCAGACAGAGCGCGCGCCAGACAGAGCGCGCGCCAGACAGAGCGCGCGCCAGACAGAGCGCGCGCCAGACAGAGCGCGCGCCAGACAGAGCGCGCGCCAGACAGAGCGCGCGCCAGACAGAGCGCGCGCCAGACAGAGCGCGCGCCAGACAGAGCGCGCGCCAGACAGAGCGCGCGCCAGACAGAGCGCGCGCCAGACAGAGCGCGCGCCAGACAGAGCGCGCGCCAGACAGAGCGCGCGCCAGACAGAGCGCGCGCCAGACAGAGCGCGCGCCGAGACAGAGCGCGCGCGAGACAGAGCGCGCGCGAGACAGAGCGCGCGCGAGACAGAGCGCGCGCGAGACAGAGCGCGCGCGAGACAGAGCGCGCGCGAGACAGAGCGCGCGCGAGACAGAGCGCGCGCGAGACAGAGCGCGCGCGAGACAGAGCGCGCGCGAGACAGAGCGCGCGCGAGACAGAGCGCGCGCGAGACAGAGCGCGCGCGAGACAGAGCGCGCGCGAGACAGAGCGCGCGCGAGACAGAGCGCGCGCGAGACAGAGCGCGCGCGAGACAGAGCGCGCGCGAGACAGAGCGCGCGCGAGACAGAGCGCGCGCGAGACAGAGCGCGCGCGAGACAGAGCGCGCGCGAGACAGAGCGCGCGCGAGACAGAGCGCGCGCGAGACAGAGCGCGCGCGAGACAGAGCGCGCGCGAGACAGAGCGCGCGCGAGACAGAGCGCGCGCGAGACAGAGCGAGCGCGAGACAGAGCGAGCGCGAGACAGAGCGAGCGCGAGACAGAGCGAGCGCGAGACAGAGCGAGCGCGAGACAGAGCGAGCGCGAGACAGAGCGAGCGCGAGACAGAGCGAGCGCGAGACAGAGCGAGCGCGAGACAGAGCGAGCGCGAGACAGAGCGAGCGCGAGACAGAGCGAGCGCGAGACAGAGCGAGCGCGAGACAGAGCGAGCGCGAGACAGAGCGAGCGCGAGACAGAGCGAGCGCGAGACAGAGCGAGCGCGAGACAGAGCGAGCGCGAGACAGAGCGAGCGCGAGACAGAGCGAGCGCGAGACAGAGCGAGCGCGAGACAGAGCGAGCGCGAGACAGAGCGAGCGCGAGACAGAGCGAGCGCGAGACAGAGCGAGCGCGAGACAGAGCGAGCGCGAGACAGAGCGAGCGCGAGACAGAGCGAGCGCGAGACAGAGCGAGCGCGAGACAGAGCGAGCGCGAGACAGAGCGAGCGCGAGACAGAGCGAGCGCGAGACAGAGCGAGCGCGAGACAGAGCGAGCGCGAGACAGAGCGAGCGCGAGACAGAGCGAGCGCGAGACAGAGCGAGCGCGAGACAGAGCGAGCGCGAGACAGAGCGAGCGCGAGACAGAGCGAGCGCGAGACAGAGCGAGCGCGAGACAGAGCGAGCGCGAGACAGAGCGAGCGCGAGACAGAGCGAGCGCGAGACAGAGCGAGCGCGAGACAGAGCGAGCGCGAGACAGAGCGAGCGCGAGACAGAGCGAGCGCGAGACAGAGCGAGCGCGAGACAGAGCGAGCGCGAGACAGAGCGAGCGCGAGACAGAGCGAGCGCGAGACAGAGCGAGCGCGAGACAGAGCGAGCGCGAGACAGAGCGAGCGCGAGACAGAGCGAGCGCGAGACAGAGCGAGCGCGAGACAGAGCGAGCGCGAGACAGAGCGAGCGCGAGACAGAGCGAGCGCGAGACAGAGCGAGCGCGAGACAGAGCGAGCGCGAGACAGAGCGAGCGCGAGACAGAGCGAGCGCGAGACAGAGCGAGCGCGAGACAGAGCGAGCGCGAGACAGAGCGAGCGAGAGACAGAGCGAGCGCGAGACAGAGCGAGCGCGAGACAGAGCGAGCGAGAGACAGAGAGAGCGAGAGACAGAGAGAGCGAGAGACAGAGAGAGCGAGAGACAGAGAGAGCGAGAGACAGAGAGAGCGAGCCAGCAGGGGAGTACAATCAGTTTTGGATTGCAATGGCTAAAACCTGGCACAGGTTTTTTTGCAGGCCAAAAATCTCAATGGACATTATTTACCTCATTCCCATCAAGAAAAAGCTGATCATTGTGTGGTTCCAATTTAAATTTTCTTTTTGTCTCTTTCTTTTTCTTTGGCGTTCCAGGAGCTTCATCCTGATATAACAATCAAAATGTAAGTTACTGACAGACAAGTTGACTCAGGAAATCCTGTTATTCTGAACACCAGAGTCCTACATAAATATGCCGCCTGCAAGAATATAAAGAGTTGCATACAATTTACAGCACAGAAATAGTTACTTCAGTTCAGAAAGTCTATGGTTCAGACGAGCCTCCTCCCATCCTATCAATATATCCTTCGATTTTATTCTCCATTCTGTGTTTATCAACGCTATTTTTTGTCCATTCACTCACGGATTCGAATGTCCTAGCAAGACTAGTTTTAATTGCCTCCTCAACTAGTCTTGAAAACTTAAACTGCTGCAGCCCATGTGGTGTGGCTAGGAAGGGAGTTCCAGGATTTTGACAGTGACAATAAAGAAATTACACTGTAGTTCCAAATCAGGACAGTATGCGACTTGGATGGGAACTTTCAGGTGGTGGTATTCTCATGCATCTGCTGCCCTTCTTCTTCGAGGTGTGAGGGGGCACAACTTTGGAAGTTGTTGTGAAGAAAGCTTGGCATGTAATTCAACTTGGTATGCTGCACTGTGCATTGGACACAGAAGGAGTGAATGTTTAAGGTGGAGGATAGGGAGCCAAATAAGTGGGATGCTTTCTCCTTTCTCCTGAATGGTATCAAACTTTCCGCATGTAGTTTGAGCTGCATTCATCCAGTCAAATGGTGAGTATTCCGCCATTCTTCTGACTTGTGCCTTGTAGATGATGGACAGGCTCCAGGGAACCCGGAGGTGAGTTACTCGCCACAGAATCCCCAGTGTCTGACTTGCTTTTGTAGCCACTGTATTTATATAGCTGGTCCAGTGAGGTTTCTGGTCAATAACCTCAGGATGTTGTTGGTGGTGGATTCAGCGATGGTAATACTGTTGAATATTAAGGAAAGATGGTCAGTTACGCTCTTGATGGGAGATGGTCATTGCATGAGATGAATGTTACTTGCCACTTATCACGCCAAAGCTGAATGTCATCCAAGTCTTGCTGCCTGCAAAAACAGAATGCTTCAGCATTTGAGGGGCTGTGAATGATACTGAACACTGTGCAATTATCCGTGCACTTCTGACTTTATGAGTGAGGGTAGGTCATTGATCAAGCAGTTAAGACAGGTGGCCTCGTCCCTAACATGACCCACTCCTGCAGCGATGTTCTGGGACTGAAATGATTGGCCTCTAACAACCACAACCCATTTTCCTTTGTGCATGGTATAGCTGCCATCAGTGGAGAGATTTCCTCCAGATTCTCTTGACTTGAATTTTGTTTGGGCTCCTTGATTCTATACTTGGTCAAGTGTTGCTGTGAAGTCAAAGGCAGTCAGTCTCACCTCATCACTTGAATGTAGCTCTTTTGTCAGTGCTTGGACCAAGGGTGCAATGAGGTCTGGCACAAGTGACCCCAGTGGAACCCAAATTGAGCACCGCTGAGCAGATTATTGGTAACGTTGTTTGATAGCACAGTCAAGAATATCTTTCATCACTTGCTGATAATTGAGAGTATTTATGAATTAGTAATTGGCCGGATTGGATTTGCCCTGCTTTTTGTGGACAGGATTTACCTGGACTATGTTCCACATTGTCGGATGGATGTCAGTGACGTACACTTGTACTGGAACAACTTGGCTAGAGGCACAGTAGTGGAGCACAAGTCTTCAGTACTACAGGCAGGATCTTGTCGGGGTCCAAAGCCTTTTATTTATCCAGTGCTTTCAACTGTTTGTTGATATCATGCTGAGTGAATTTAATTGGCTGAAGACGGGCATCTGTGATGCTGGGAACCTTGGGCGGAGACCGAGATGATCGTCCACTCGGCACTTCTGACTGAAGATGGTTGCAAATGCTTCAGCCTTGGATTTTCACTGATGTGCTGGGCTCCCCATATTTGAGGTTGGCGATGTTTGTGGAGCTCCCTCCTCCTGCGAATTGTTTACAACCATTCATGACTGGATGTGGCATAACTGCAGAGGTTGTTGGTAGAGAGATTGATTAGTTCTGTCTATTGTATGCTGCTTCTGTTGTCCGGCATGCATGTAGTCCTGTGTTGCAGCTTCACCAGATTGGCATCTCACTTTAGGTATGCCTGGCAGTGGTCCTGGCATGCTTACCTGTGGTCCTCACTGAACCAGATTGATCCCCTGGCTTGATAGTAATGGTAATAATAATAATAATCTTTATTGTCACAAGTAGGCTTACATTAACACTGCCATGACGTTACTGTGAAAAGCCCCCAGTCGCCACATTCCGGTGCTTTTTACGGGTACACAGAGGGAGAATTCAGAATGTCCAAATTACCTAACAGCACGTCCTTTGGGACTTGTGGGGGGAAACCCACGCAGACACAGGGAGAACGTTCAGACTCCGCACAGACAGTGACCCATGCCGGGAATCAAACCTGGGACCCTGGAGCTGTGAAGCAGCAGTGCTAGCCACTATGCTACCGTGCCGTCCAAGCGAAGGTTATCGTTTGTGATTTTATACAATTCTGTTGCTGCTGATGGCCAACAGTGTTTCATTTGTCGGTTCTGAATCTATCTCATTTTGCATGCTGGGAGTTTCAAATGTGACGAAGGGTATCCTTGGTGTGAAGGTGGGACTTTGTCTCCTGAAGTACTGTGCAGTGGTCACTTCTACCAATACTGTATCAGGCAGAGGACAAGGTCGAGTAGGCTTGTCCCTTATTCTCGCACCAGCTGAGTTAGCAGATATGTCCTTCAGGGCTTGGCCAAGTCGATCAGTAGTGGTGCTGATCCCACCCAGGATAGATTTTGTGCCTTTGTCCCCCTCAGTGCTTCTTCCAACTTCAACATGGGAGAGGGAGAGCGGCAGATGGTAATTAGCAGGCGTCCATATCTGACCCGATGCCGAGATTTTACGAGTCCAGTCTCGATGTTGAAGTCTCCAGAACCACAACCTGGCTCTATACCAGTCTACAGCCACAAGAGGACCAACCCATGGATGATTGAAGGCTGTAAGATATGAATCATTGAGCATGACTGCCAGACAGTTGCTTGACTAGGCTGTGGGACAGTTTCCCAGTTTTGACACAAACCTCCAAATGATAATGGAGGAGACTTGGAACGGTCCTTTGAGAAGGGTGTGTTGTTATCATTTCAGATGCCTAGGTCAATGATGAGTGGTCCATCAGTTTTATTGTTATTCAACTTTTCTGTAATGTTTTGATACAATTGAGTGGCTTGCAAGGCTAACTCAGGGGGCAGTTAAGTGTCAGATACATCCTGGCTACCAACTGCTACCCTACTAAAACCTCAATTTTTAAGATATTTATATAGTACCTTTAAAGTGATAAAATGCCCAAAGTTGATTGACAGAAGTATTAAAAAACAAAATATGACACTGAACCACATATGATATTAGGTCAGATGACCAAATGTCTGGTCAAAGAGGTAGGTTTTGAGGAGTGTCTCAAAGGAGGAAAGTGAGGTAGAAGGGCAAAGATCTGCGGGTGGCACAGTGCAGAGTCATTAGCACTGTTACTTCACAACTCCAGGGTCCGGGTCAGATTCCTGCTTGGATCACTGTCTGTGCGGGAGTCTGCATGCTCTCCCCGTGTCTGCGTGGGTTTCCTCCGGGTGCTCTGCCTTCCTCTCACAAGTCCCGAAAGATTGCTTGTTAGGCGAATTGGATACTCTGAATTCTCCCCGTATACCCAAACAGGCGCCTGAGTGTGGCGACTAGGGGATTTTCACAGTAACTTCATTGCAGTGTAACCAACTTGTGACAATAATAATTATTATGATTCTTAAGGAGGATATTCTGGAGTGGAGGGCCAAAGTAACTGAAGGCGTGGCCACCAATAGTGGAGCAATTAAAATTAGGGATGCTCAAGAGTCTAGAATTAGTGCAGTACAATATCCAGAGGAGTTGTAGAACTGAAAGAGGTACAAAGCCATGGAAGAATTTGAAAACAAGGTTGTGAAGTTTAAAATTGAGATGTTGCACTAACCAGAAGCCAATTTCGGTCAGCAATTAGAAGACCATTCGGCCCATCGGGTCTGCTCCGCCATTCAATCATGGCTGATGCTTTTCTCATCCCAATTCTCCTGCCTTGTCCCCATAGCCCCTGATCCCCTTATTAATCAAGAACCTTGCTATCCATGTCTTGAAGACACTCAGTGATTTTGCCTCCACAGCCTTCTGCAGCAATGAGTTCCACAGATTCACCACACTCTGTTTTAAGAAATTCCTCCTCATCTCTGTTTTGAAGGATCGTCCCTTCAGTCTGAGGCTGTGCCCTAAGGTTCTAGTTTCTCCTACAAGTGGAAAGAAACATTCTCTCCACGTCCACTCTATCCAGGCCTCGCAGTATTATGTAAGTTTCAATGCTATTCACCCTCACCTTCTAAACTCACTGAATACAGACCCAGAGGTCCTCAACCGCTCCTCATATGATAAGTCCTTCATTCCGGGGATCATTTGGACCCTTTGCAAGGCCAGCACATCCTTCCTTAGATATGGGGCCAAAACTGCTCACAATACTCCAAATGGGGTCTGACCAGAGCCTTATACAGCCTCAGAAGTACATCCCTGCTCTTGTATTCTAGCCCTTCAACATGAATGCTAACATTACATTTGCCTTCCTAACTGCCAACTGAACCTGCATATTAACCTTCAGAGAATCCTGAACTAGGACTACGTCCCTTTGAGCTTCTGATTTCCAAAGCCTTTTCCCATTTAGAAGCCGCTGTGTCTATTCTTCTTACCAAAGTGTATAACCTCACACTTTTCCACATTGTATTTTTAAAAAAATTTAGAGTACACAATTAATTTTTTCCAATTAAGGGGCAATTTAACATGACCAATTTACCTAGCTTGCACATCTTTGGGTTGTGGGGGCAAAACTCAAGCAAACACGGGGAGAATGTGCAAACTCCTCACGGACAGTGACCCAGAGCCGGGAACGAACCTGGGACCTCGGCGCCGCGAGGCAGCAGTGCTAATCACTGCACCACTGTGTTGCCCAACGTTTCCATCTGTCACTTCTTTGTCCATTCTCTTAGTCTGTCCAAGTCCATCTGTAGCCTTCCTGCTTCCTCTATCCCTCTACATATCTTTGTATCATCTGCAAACTTAGCACAATGCCCTCAGTTCCTTCTTCCAGATGGTAAATGTATATTATGAATAATTGTGGTCCCAACAGTGACTCCTGCGGAACACCATTGGTCACCGGCTGCCATCATGAAAAAAAAACCTTTATTCCCACTCTCTGCCTACTGCCAGTCAGCCAATCCTCTATCCAAGACAGTACCTTGCCCCCAACACCATGTGCTCTTATCTTATTTAGCAGCATCCTGTAGGGCAACTTGTCAAAGGCCTTCTGGAAATCTAAATAGATGACGTCCATTGGTTCTCCTTTGTCTAACTCCCTTGTTACCTCCTCAAAGAATTCCAACAGATTTGTCAGGCATGATCTCTCTCCCTTGACGAATCCGTGCTGACTCGGTCTTATTTTACCATGCACTTTTAAGTACTCTGCAATCTCATCCTTAATAACAGACTCTAAAATCTTACCAACAACCGAAGTCAGGCTAACCAGCCATAATTTCCTGTATTCTGCCTCCCTCCCTTCTTAAACATAATGTGGAGATGCCGGCGTTGGACTGGGGTGAGCACAGTAAGAAGTCTTACAACACCAGGTTAAAGTCCAACAGGTTTGTTTCGATGTCCCTAGCTTTCGGAGCGCTGCTCCTTCACCTGAGGAAGGAGCAGCGCTCCGAAAGCTAGTGACATCGAAACAAACCTGTTGGACTTTAACCTGGTGTTGTAAGACTTCTTACTGTTCTTAAACATAGGTATTACATTAGTCATTTACCAATCCTCTGGGACGCTCACTGCGTTCAGTGATTCCTGAAAGGTCACCACAAATGCCTCCAAAATCTCTTCAGCTATTTCCTTCAGAAACTTAGGATGTAGTCCTTCCGGTCCGGGGGATTTATCCACCTTCATACCTTTCAG
Source organism: Scyliorhinus torazame (assembly GCF_047496885.1). Lineage (NCBI taxonomy): Eukaryota > Metazoa > Chordata > Chondrichthyes > Carcharhiniformes > Scyliorhinidae > Scyliorhinus > Scyliorhinus torazame. The sequence goes on from NW_027308853.1 coordinate 8,303, forward strand.
TTGCCCCAGCATCTTCTCCTTAGTGATGGCCACTACACTCACCCCTTGATTCTCCTGAAGTTCTGGCAAGGCACTGGTGTCTTCCACTGGGAAGACTGATGCCAAGTACCTATTCAGTTCATCTGCCATTTGTTTGTTCCCTATTACTACTTCTCCAGCCTCATTTTCCAGTGGTCCAATGCCCATTCTTGACTCTCACTTACCTTTTATATATATCAAAAAATACTCTAGCAATCTTCTTTTATATTACTAGCAAGCTTACACTCATATTTCATCTTCTCCCCCCTTATTGCTTTATTAGGTGTCCTCTGCTTGCTTTTAAAGGCCTCCCAATCCTCTGGATTCCCACTAATTCTCGCCACCGTGTATGTTTTTTCCTTTGCTTTTATGCTGCCCTTGTCTGCCATGGGTGCCTTGTCCTCCACTTAGCATGTTTCCTCCTCCTTGGGATAAATTTCTGTTGTGCCTCCTGAATAACCCCCAAAGGCCCCCCCCGATTTAAGTTAATTTCTTAATAACAATGCAACCCTGCCCGTCCTTTCGATTGGACACATATCCTTGGACATTTAGATCCCAGCCCTAAAATCCCCTTGCAGCCACATGTCTGTGCTGCCTACAACATTGTACCTGACAATTTCAATGTGTGCAACAAGCTTGTTTACCTTGTTTCATATACTGTGCATTTAGGTACAACACCCTCACCCCTGACTGCGTCCCTTCTCAAAGTTGTCCCTTTTTGTTTTGCTGTGCCTGAAGTTAGATTTCTGCATTTCAGCGACAGTGAAGTCAGGCGATATTATAGAGGTGGAAATAGGCTGTTAGTGATGGCGTGCTACAAGGTCAGAAATTCATCTTGGGGTCAAATGTGCTATCAACGATACAAATAGACTGGCTTGCTCTCCGCATGTTGCCAAGGAGAGAGATAGGTGGTTGCAAGGGTGTGGAGCTTGAAGCAAAGTCCGAAAGAATGGCTTCTGTTTTCTTAATACTTAAAGAGGAAATTTTGGCTATCTGCTCAATGCCAGACAGGGAGTCTGATAATTTAGCAGCTGTGGAGGAGTGGAGAGATGTAGTGGTGAGGTAGAGCTGACATACATGTGAAAATGTCAACATACATGTGAAAACTAACATTGCGCTTTCAGATGATGTCACTGAGGGGGAAGAATGTAAATGGAAAATAGGAGGGGCCAAGGATAGGTCCCTGGGGGACATTAGAGGTAACTGTGTGGGAGCAGGAATAGAAGCCATTGCAAGTGATATTCTGGCTATGATTAAAAAGATGAGAATAAACCCAGCTAGACAACATTGGAGAAGATGTTGTGGTCAACCATGGCAAAGGCTGCAAATAGACCGAGAAGAGAAAGTTTACCTTTGTCACTGTCACATTGGTTGTCATTTGTGACACTGAAACTGTGGCAGGGGTGGAAACATGTTTGGAGGGCTTCAAACATAGGAGCTTGGGAGGGATGGGAATGGATTTGGGAAACGACAACAGGTTCAAATGCTTTGGAGAGGAAAGTGCTATTTGAGATGGGATACTAGTTTGCAAGGACAGTGAGATCAAGGGTTAGTTTATTAAGGCCCTCTCACCTTTTTTCTGAGAAATTTCATGGGGGCGTGCCTTTAAGAAAGGTTTTTGTTTTATCACATGGCTTCAGTGATATCATTTTGTGGTGGAGCTGAGCTGTGGCTGAGAGGTTTGTTTTACTTTCGTTTTCAGTTTTGGCTGCTGTGTTTTGGCCTGTCTCTCTCTATTTTCATTTTAAATATCTGTTCCAGAAGTAGTAAACGGGTTGTGACTACCTGCTTTGGTAGCTTAAAAGATATATTCAGGAAAAGCCAGTCTCATTCAAGTGAGAATGCTGGGCCACGCCCTTGAAGAGGGGTTTTGGGGATTTTGTTTTTGAATTGGAACAGTTAAGGGGGAATTCATTAAGTGTTATACATAGATCACTGCTATGGGGTGTCTTTAATGTTTATAATTGATGACAATTCTTGCTGTGTTTATATAAATATTAACTAAGTTCTTAGTTTTGATTAAAGTGTCTGGGAAGACTGTTGAATCACACCTGAAGGGAAGGCTCTTGTGCTCATACTAGCCAAATTCAACTTAAAGGTTGTCGGTCAGGTGGACTTCATAATATACTTTGGAGTTTCTAAACCTGGCCCATAAACGAAAAACCACCCCCATCTGTTCGAACTTACTCCAAAAAGGCGCTACTGTGCTTCCTCAGAATAAAACAAAATGCTGCAAGCTTCCAACCCCTCATGATCCATTCTTTTGTGCTTTCAGTTTGCTGGCCTGTTACAGCCATTTTACGCAGAATTGTTCCTCCCATATTGGGCCATGCCTCCCCACCCCACCCCGATTACCTATAAAAAGACTTCTATCAGATAAAATGTCTGCTGTTAGACTGTGCTTCAGGTGAGCAGCTTGATGGCAGGAAGCGCACAAACAGGAAGGCTTCGGAATCTGGCAGAATTACACAACCTCCCTTTGAGTTAGAAATCGTGAGAAAACCAAAATAAATTCATAACTCGAGAAAGCATCTGCATTATTAGTACAAACTGATTTTTAAAAATAATGCTAATGGATGAACACCTGTATGAACAGTTTCCAGCTTTTTTCACATCAAAACCAAGAAGAACTCAAGGAAGGAAAACCAATTAGCAACTTTGGAAAAAATCCAATTCAAATTGCTGAGGTGGCAAATTAAGTGTTCAAGCTCATAGAACTTAACACGACTTAATGGCTCCCGTTGGAGGCATTCGCAAAAACAAATTCAAAGCCGGGGGGAAATGTGTCACTTAAGATTCGTGAAAGGTTAAGGGTGGGAGGGGCAAGGCAGTTCTACGTTCTAACGGTTCAAACTTATGAAAGCGATCTAAAACAAAAGATCACCTCAGCATGTTAATGATTGGGTAAGAAGAAATGTTTTCACACAGATCGTGATTAGGATAATGGAATATACTATTCCATTTAGTTCCTGAAGTAGTCACTCGTGATATTTTTGAGGGGGTTAGATAATTAATAAAAATGGGATTAGAGTAGACAATTCTGTTGTGGAATTAATACTGGTAGAGGCGAGATCAGCTGCAAAGCAGCTCTATTTGCTGAAATGAGTGATTGTATCACGATGAAATTGAGTGAATTTATCAATGTGATGCAATGAGTAAAATACTCATTCTTTAAATTCCAATGCCATCAACTAAATCAGCTTTTAAAATGAATGCAGGTTACAAAAAGAGCAAGCAACAATGTAACATGGGTAGAAGATGATAATGGGTGATCAATTAAGTCCATTTTATTTCACCCATCCAAAATGATCCTAAAGTCCGTCCCCCCGCCACGCCCCCCCCTCCGCTACATCCTTCTACTGCTGACATGAAGCTGTTTCTCAAATGATTTCAGGGTTTTAGCCTTCACTATTTTATCTTGAAGTCTATTCCACTGTGCTACCGTACCGCCCGAATCATCCACCTTGGATTTCAGTGCCTTGTTGTCGTTGGCCAACCAGGTCATCTTCACTTACAGAAAGGTGTTCTGGATCTCTTTGCCCTGAGTCACCTCCACCTCTTTTAGCTCCGCGCCCTGCACCTTTACCACTTCATTTACGTTTGCCAAAGCCGCTTGAATAGAGGACATTGCCTTCTCAATAAGTATTTCAGGATCCTTAGAGACCTCCCCGTTATAGTTTCTGAAGTTCCACTGCTAGGATGCCTGTAAGCATCTCAGCTGTTCGTGGAGTAGCCACCGATGCCACAGCATCCTCCGCCAATTTCCTCACTGACAGAGCCACCGAGGCTTCAGAGTTCGATAATATTTCCTTATTTTGACACTGCCTAGTCTTGTATTTATTGGACATCCCTTTGATGTGGGAATCTTAACCCATCAATCGAACCAAACTCCAGCCCAAATCTCCTTCACAAATTGGGCAAAAAGGGCTTAAATAAAAGTTCTCTGGTGGGGCCACCTAGTGTGCGACTGCTCTTCTACATGTTGCCACCGGAAGTCCTCTTCCAATTTTGGCCCATAAGACCATTAGAAATAGGAGCCTACTCCGCCAATGAGTAGGATCATGGCTGATCTAACATTCCTCATCCACTTTCCTGCCCTTTCCCCAGAACCCTTACTGATCAAAAATCTATCTCAGCCTTAATTATACACAAGGTCACTGCCCCCACGGTTCTCTGTGGCAAGGAGTTCCAAAGACTTTCAACCCTCAAAAGAAATTCCTCCTCATCTCAGTCTTAAATTGTCACCCCTTTATTCTGAGACTATGCCCTCTGATCCTAGATGCTTACGTGAGGCGGAACATCCTCTCAGCATTTACCCTATCAAGCCCCTTAAGAATCCTGTATGTTTCAATGAGATTACCTCTCATTCTTCTAAATTTCAATGAGTAGAGTCCCAACCTGTTTAACCGTTGTTCATAAGACAATCCTTCCATACCGGATCATCCTAGTGAATCTTCTCTTTACGGCCTCCAATGAAATAATATCTTTCCTTAAATAAGGGGACCAAAACTGCTCACAGTACTCCAGGTGTGGTTGTACAGTTGCAGCAAGATGTTCCGATTCTTACACTCCAACCCCCAATAGCCTTCCTGATTACCTGCTCCACCTGTGTGCCAGGTTTCTGTGTTTCGTGCACAAGAACCCCACCCACCCCCCACATCCCTGTGCGTTGCAGTTGTGCAGTTTTTCTACATTTAAATAATATTGTTCTTTTGTTCTCCCTTCCAAATGAACAACTTCATATTTTCCCATAATATACTCCATTTGACAACTTTTTGCCCACTTACGTAACCTATCAATAGTTCTTTGCAAACTGTATCCCTCTCGCAACTTGCTTTTCCACCTATTTTGTGTTGTCTGCAAATCTGGCTCCAGTACATTCACTTCCCTTCTCCAAGGCATTAATTTACATTGTAAACAGTTGCGGTCCCAGCACTGATCCTGTGGAACTCACTGGTTACAGGTCGCCAACCTGAAGAAGCCCCTATTTCCACTTGCTGTTTCCTGCCCATTGGCCATTTCTCTATCCATGCCAATATACTACCTCCAACACCAGGGACTCTTATCTTGTGACTTAACTTTTTGTGAAGTATCTTGTTGAATGCCTTCTGGAAGTCCAAATACAACACATCTACTGGTTCCCCACTATTCACTCTAGTGGATACTTCCTCGAAAAACTAATAGTCAATTTCCCGTTCCTGAAACAATGCTGACTCTGCTTGATTAGATTAATAATAATAGTAATCTATATTGTCACAAGTAGGCTTACATTCACATTGCAATGAAGTTACTGTGAAAAGCCCCTAGTTGCATCATTCCGGCGCCTGTTCGGGTACACAGAGGGAGAATTCAGAATGTACATATTACCTAACAGCATGTCTTTCGGGATTTGTGGGAGGAAACCGGAGCACCCGGAGGCTTAGGGAGAATGTGCAAACTCCGCACAGTGACACAAGCCGGAATTCGAACCTGGGACCCTGGCGCTGTGAAACAACAGTGGTAACCTCTGTGCTACCCGCACGGTATTATAATTTTCCAAATGTGCTGCTATTACTTTCTTAATAATTGATTTTAACAGTAGATGTTAGGTTAATCGGCCTATAGTTACCCACTTTTTGCCTCCCTCCCTCTTTGAATAGAGGTGTCACTTTGGCAGTTTTCTAATCCTCCAGTACTTCTCCAGAATCCAAAGAATTTTAGAAAATTACAACCAATGCATTCACTATCTCTGTAGCTACTTCTTTTAGGATGGCACGACCGTGACCTCTCTCTTCCTTTTTATATATTTAAAGAAGCTCTTATTGTGTTTTTATATACTTCGCTAATTTGCCCTCATAGTTTATTTTCTCTCTCTTTTTAGTCCTCCTTTGCTGAATTATGAATTCATCCAGTCTTTGGGGCAATTACTGTTTTTTCCTCCTTGTATGCTCTTTCTTTCAACTTAATACTCTCCTTAACTTCCTTGGTTAGCCATGGTTGGTTTATCCCTCTCTTAGAATCTTTCCTCCTTACAGGTCTGCAAATGATTCTTTACTGTCTTTCCTGCTAATCTATCTGCCGAGCACACTTTAGCTAACTCTGTCCTCATTTCATTGTAATTGCCTACACAGTTGTTTCCCACCCAAGTTTCTCACTCTCAAACTGAATATTAAATCATATCACTACTTCCGAGAAGATCTTTTATCCTAAGCTGATTTATTAAATCTGCCTCTTTACCCAAGACTAGATCCAAGATGGCCTGTTCTTTGGTTGGCACCATGACACATTGCTCTTGGAAACTACTCCTAATGCACTCTATGAGTTTATTGTCATAGCTACCTGTTCCAACTTGATTAACCCAATCAACATGAAGATTAAAGTCATCCATAATTATTGCTCTAGTCTTTTTACATGCTCCTATTAATTGTTGACTTTCCTACAGTGTGGCTGCTACCAATGTCTTATTTTCCTTGCTGTTTTTTTTACCTCCACCCAAATGAACTCTACACGTCATCCAAATCTAGATCGACGATCACAATGGAGATGCCTGTTCTGCATCCCCATTTCCTTCACTTCACCACTGGTGTCTGTGCCTCCAGGCCTGGGCCTTAAGGTTTGGAATTCCACCCTAAACTTGATCTCTTTTCTTCTCCTTTAAGTCACTTCCTAAAATCTCTGATCAAGCCTTTGGTCACCTGTCCTAATATCTCCTTATTTGGCTCAGTATCAATTTTTTGCTTGAAAATAATCCCGTGTCTCAGAGTGTTTTACTATGTTTAAAGTGTTACATAAAGGCACCTGTGGAGTACTGTAGAACACGTGAGCATTCTTCACTCGGGAATCCGGTCTCTTACCTTTTTCTCCTTCTTGCTTTCTTCTTTCTCGCTGTCTTTTTTCTTCTCTTTCTTACTCTTTTCATCCTTTGAGATTTCCTTCTTGCCCTTCTTTTCCTCTTCTTTGCTGCTGTCATTTTTCACTTTCTCTTTCTCCTTTTTGATTTCCTTCTCAGACTTCTTTTTCATCACTTTCAATGCACGGTGGAAGAACTGCTTCTTAAGAAGCCTGTCGGCATCACAGGAGAAAAGGATTTATTTCTGTTCAGTGTAAAATTATCTTTTCCCCTTCCCCGCTGTAACTTATTCTTGCAGAGGGAGAGTTGCTGCTCTCTGGCACCTAAATTTGCTGGTCAAAATATATTCCTCAACTAGACATGTGAAAACAATTTATACTGATCATTACTTCATTGCTGTTTGTGGGAGCTTTCTGTGTGCAAATTGACAGCTGTGTTTTGTATATGTCAACAGTCACGACACTGCAAAAACGACTTCATTGGCTGTTAAATGCTTTGGGAAATCCTGAGGTTGTGATAGAAGTTATATAAATTAATTTCCTTGCTTTAATCAGCTTCCGTTGGAAAATTCATTTGGGAGAAATCCTGGAATCCCATTACTACTTCTGTGGTCGTTTTTATTGAATTGAGAAATGCTGAAGTTTTTACCCTCACTGTTACAGATGGGATTATATTATCTTTATCCAAAGTACATGAATAATGAGCCATATTTTTGGATGTTTGGATGAGATGTCAAATGGATATTTTTTTTAAATTTTTTTTTTTAAATGGGAAGGGACTGGAAAGTTTACCTCCATACAGTCTAGCCATGATTCTCTCCCCCATTAGGGTACCGGCTTGCGGAGTTATCTGGAGCTGTAGGGGAGGAATCAACCTCCCACTCTCACCCCTTAAGATCCTAGTAATAAGCCGAAATACTGTAAACCAGCCTGGTTCAGGTTATCGAGCTTACCACTGGTTCCAACCGTTAACTACTAAACATGCAACCATGGAGCCACCACTCCCCAAAGTGTTATTGCTTACCAACCACATGCCATCCCGAATCCCACCCACTCAAGGAAGCCAGATGATATTAACAGGAGGAAAACAGAGTTTGCAAATTTATCAATTAAAAGATTCCACCCACCTGTTGCAGTATTCGACTACTGATTCCCTAGTTGTAAAGACAGCCTCCTCTCCTTTCTTTGATTTTGCCCATTTTGAATCCAGCAAACAGTCAACTGCTTTGGAAGCTGAAAGGTGATGACAGTATTACAAAATCTTTACAGCAAAGAAACAGGCCATTCAGCCCGACAGGTTCATGCCAGTGTTTATGAGTTTCCTCCCACCCCGTTTCATCTAAACTCATCAACATATCCTTCTATTCCTTGCGCTCTATAAGACCATAAGACATAGGAGCAGAATTAGGCCACTCGGCCCATCGAGTCTGCTCAGCCACACAATGATGGCTGATATTTTTCTCATCCCCATTCTCCTGTCGTCTCCCCATAACCCCTGATCCCCCTTATTAATCAAGAACCTATCTAACAAAGGCAAAGGCTACACGTAGAATTTGACTTGCTGACAACGGGTACTGCAGAGGCACAGTGGAGGAAGGCATAGGGTGTACAGTACGAATATGGGGAGAAGGTGAGCAGGTTGCTGGCCCACCAATTGAGGAAGAGGGGAGCAGCGAGGGAAATAGGGGGAGTGAGGGATGAGGAAGGAGAGATGGAGCGGGGAGCGGAGAGAGTGAATGGAGTGTTCAAGACATTTTATAAAAAATTATATGAAGCTCAACCCCCGGATGGGAGGGAGAGAATGATGGGCTTTCTGGACCGGCTGGAATTTCCCAAGGTGGAAGAGCAGGAAAGGCTGGGACTGGGAGCACAGATTGAAATAGAGGAAGTAGTGAAAGGAATTAGGAGCATGCAGGCAGGGAAGGCTCCGGGACCGGATGGATTCCCAGTTGAATTTTACAGGAAATATGTGGACTTGCTCGCCCCGCTACTGATGAGGACCTTTAATGAGGCAAAGGAAAGGGGACAGCGGCCCCCGACTATGTCTGAGGCAACGATATCGCTTCTCCTAAAGAAGGAAAAGGACCCGCTGCAATGCAGGTCCTATAGACCTATTTCCCTCCTAAATGTAGACGCTAAGATTCTGGCCAAGGTAATGGCAATGAGGATTGTGTCCCGAGGGTGGTCCATGAGGACCAAACCGGGTTTGTGAAGGGGAGACAGCTGAATACGAATATACGGAGGCTGCTAGGGGTAATGATGATGCCCCCACCAGAGGGGGAAGCAGAGATAGTGGTGGCGATGGATGCCGAGAATGCATTTGATCGAGTGGAGTGGGATTATTTGTGGGAGGTGCTGAGGAGATTTGGTTTTGGAGATGAGTATGTTGGATGGGTGCAGCTGTTGTATGGCGAGTGTGGTCACGAATGGACAGGGATCTGCATACTTTCGGCTCCATAGAGGGACAAGGCAGGGATGCCCTCTGTCCCCATTACTGTTTGCACTGGCGATTGAGCCCCTGGCAATAGCATTGAGGGGTTCCAAGAAGTGGAGGGGAATACTTAGAGGAGGAGAAGAACACCGGGTATCTCTGTATGCGGATGATTTGTTGTTATATGTAGCGGACCCGGCGGAGGGGATGCCAGAGATAATGCGGACACTTCGGGAGTTTGGAGAATTCTCAGGATATAAACTGAACATGGGGAAAAGTGAGTTGTTTGTGGTGCATCCAGGGGAGCAGAGCAGAGAAATAGAGGACTTTCCGCTGAGGAAGGTAACAAGGGACTTTCGTTACTTGGGGATCCAGATAGCTAAGAATTGGGGTACATTGCATAGGTTAAATTTAACGCGATTGGTGGAACAAATGGAGGAGGACTTCAAGAGATGGGACATGGTACCCCTGTCACTGGCAGGGAGGGTGCAGGCGGTTAAAATGGTAGTCCTCCCGAGATTCCTCTTTGTGTTTCAGTGCCTCCCGGTGGTGATCACGAAGGCTTTTTTCAAAAGGATCGAAAAGAGTATCATGAGTTTTGTGTGGGCCGGGAAGACCCCGAGAGTGAGGAAGGGATTCTTACAGCGTAGTAGGGATAGGGGGGGGGCTGGCACTACCGAGCCTAAGTGAGTACTACTGGGCCGCCAATATCTCAATGGTGAGTAAGTGGATGGGAGAAGAGGAGGGAGCGGCGTGGAAGAGATTGGAGAGGGCGTCCTGTAGGGGGACTAGCCTACAAGCTATGGTGACAGCCCCATTGCAGTTCTCACCGAAGAAATACACCACAAGCCCGGTGGTGGTGGCGACTTTGAAAATTTGGGGACAGTGGAGACGGCATAGGGGAAAGACGGGAGCCTTGGTGGGGTCCCCGATAAGAAATAACCACAGGTTTGCCCCGGGGAGAATGGATGGGGGATTTGGAATATGGCAAAGAGCAGGAGTAACGCAACTGCAAGATCTGTTTGAAGATGGGAAGTTTGCAAGTCTGGGAGCGCTGACCGAGAAATATGGGTTGCCCCAAGGGAATGCATTCCGATATATGCAACTGAGGGCTTTTGCGAGGCAGCAGGTGAGGGAATTCCCGCAGCTCCCGACGCATGAGGTGCAGGACAGAGTAATCTCAAAGACATGGGTGGGGGACGGTAAGGTGTCAGATATATATAGGGAAATGAGGGACGAGGGGGAGATTATGGTAGATGAGCTGAAAGGGAAATGGGAAGAAGAGCTGGGGGAGGAGATTGAGGAGGGGCTGTGGGCGGATGCCCTAAGTAGGGTAAACTCATCGTCCTCGTGTGCCAGGCTAAGCCTGATTCAATTTAAGTTTTACACAGGGCGCATAAGACTGGAGCATGGCTCAGTAAATTTTTTGGGGTAGAGGATAGGTGTGAGAGATGCTCGAGAAGCCCAGCGAATCACACCCACATGTTCTGGTCATGTCCGGCACTACAGGGGTTCTGGGTGGGGGTGACAAAGGTGCTTTCGAAAGTAGTGGGGGTCCAGGTCGAACCAAGCTGGGGGTTGGCTATATTTGGGGTTGCACAAGAGCCGGGAGTGCAGGAGGCGAGAGAGGCCGATGTTTTGGCCTTTGCGTCCCTAGTAGCCCGGCGCAGGATACTGTTGATGTGGAAGGAAGCCAAGCCCCCGGGGGTGGAGACCTGGATAAATGACATGGCAGGGTTTATAAAGCTGGAACGGATTAAGTTCGTCCTAAGGGGATCGGCTCAAGGGTTCACCAGGCAGTGGCAACCGTTCGTCGAATACCTCACAGAAAGATAGAGGGAATGGAAAAGAAGGCAGCAGCAGCAGCAGCCGGGGGGGGGGGGGGGGGGGGGGGGGGGGGGGGGGGGGGACCAGAAGGAGTCTCAGGGTTATTAATATATATGTATAATATGTATAGGTCGTTGCTATAAATAATTGTATATTGGACTGTTAAATCATATTTTTGGAGAGTGTTTATCTGAGACAAGGCAGTTGCCATTTAGTTTTAGTTTTCGTTTTTGTTATATATTATTTATTCTTTGTTTATAAAACAGGTCATTGTTATTTATACTGTTATATTATTGTGTGAAGGATACACAATGTACTGTGATGGTTGACCAAAAATTTTCAATAAAGTATTAAAAAAAAAATCTATCTAACTCTGTCTTAAAGACACTCAGTGATTTGGCCGCCACAGCCTTCTGTGGCAAAGCGTTCCACAGATTCACCACCCTCTGGCTGAAGAAATTGTTGATGTATTTGTCTACCTTTCACTTAATTGCATGTGTTATTCATCTCAACTACTCCCTTTGTGAGAGAGTTCCCGTTCTAACCTGCCTCTCGGTAAAGACGTTTTGCTCAAATGCCTTATTGGATTCAGTAATATCTATATTTTTGATCCTTTGGTCTCACTTGTAAGTAGAAGCATTTTCTCTAAATCTAACCTGTCAAACCCTTCATAACCTTAAAGAAAACTATCAGCTCACTCTTCGGTCTTCTCTTTTCTAGAGTAAATCTTTCCTGATAATTCTCAGTTCAAGCGTAATTTTAATAAATGCATTTTTCACTCGCTCCCATGTTCTATTTATTCTTTTTAAAATATGGAGTTCAGTACTCACAGCATAGTCCAAACAAAGCCCATACAAGATGTAGTAATAATCAGGGCCTAGTTTTAAGACCGATTAAATTGGATATCTTAAATTAAAGAATTGGGCACTTTAAAAACCACAGTCTGCTGAATCCGAATATACAGAACTCAGACAAGCTGCGGGACCTGTCTGAAGCAGCCCATGAATAACCCATCAATTAATTATTGCTGCCATTTGAGATGTATTGGCCTTTGGTCCACAGTTCCTGATAACCCATCAAGCAATAATCGCTCCTCCTAGGGTGGGCTCAGGTACCCAGTCAACAGGTCATCAACCAGACCATTGGGCACTGAGACCCTGCCTCCTGAGACTCCATTGGCCAAAGGCCAAGGGCAGGTGGAGAAAGGAGGTGGGTGGCGACAGGGGAATAAAAAAAAATAGGCATTCCAGATTTCTGGAGAGAAAGGACTGTAAGCTAAGACTCGAAGCAAAAGACTCGAAGCAAAAGACTCGAAGCAAAAGACTCGAAGCAAAGACTCGAAGCAAAGACTCGAAGCAAAGACTCGAAGCAAAGACTCGAAGCAAAGACTCGAAGCAAAGACTCGAAGCAAAGACTCGAAGCAAAGACTCGAAGCAAAGACTCGAAGCAAAGACTCGAAGCAAAGACTCGAAGCAAAGACTCGAAGCAAAGACTCGAAGCAAAGACTCGAAGCAAAGACTCGAAGCAAAGACTCGAAGCAAAGACTCGAAGCAAAGACTCGAAGCAAAGACTCGAAGCAAAGACTCGAAGCAAAGACTCGAAGCATGGTGTGAGGTGACCGTGACCAGACCAGAAGGAAGGAAGCAAGCAAGCAACAGCCAGCGAGAATCACCTTTACAAAGAGGAACCAGAGGGACTCAGGGATCGGATCTGCAGTTTACCAGGCCACCTTTACGGCTAGTATAGTCGAATCCTGGGTGTTTCTTGTATGTATTGTGGGTAATTTATGTGTTAACTATATTTAATAAAGTGTGTTGCATCATATCTGTGTCCTACTTTGTTCTACTCATAAATAAAGACACCTGGGTAAACTTTAATTAAAGACCAAGTTGAAGTGTCTGAATTGGACAGATACAACAAAGGTTAACACAACTTCTTTGCTTTCCAATCATTTTGGAAATTAACCCCAGTGCTTTGTTTGTGGTGGACTTAAGGGTGCTCAGTAAGTTCCTAAATACATACCACACTCGTTCAAGATGAACGCTAGAAACAATTGGAGTCAGGATACAGTTACATGTAATGAAGTTGGAATGAATTATTGGGTGGCCCGGAGGCACCGTGGTTAGCACTGCTGCCTCACAGCCCCAGGGACCCGTGTTGGATTCTGACCTTTGGTGACTGTTTGTGAGGAGTTGCACTTTCTCCCAGTGTCTGTGTGGGTTTCCTCCGGGTGCTCCGGTTTCCTCCCACAGTCCGAAGATGTGCAGGTTAGGTGGATTGGCAATGTTAAATTGCCCCTTAGCGTGCAAAGGTTAGGTGGGGTTATGGGGATAGGGGAGTGGGCCTGGGTAAGGTGCTCTTTCAGAGGGTTGGTGCAGACTCGATGGGCCGAATGGCCTCCTTCTGCACTGTAGGAATTCTGTTTCAGGCTGCTCTTCCTGGGTAATGTGACATCTTATGCTCAGTTTACAACACAGGGAAGTAAGGGTCTGTAGGGATTTGGAGCTAAGGCTAGTAAATGGAGTTGAGGTGTTGCATATTTTACTTACATTTTATCTTACAAAGTGGAGAAGGTGGATTATGGACACTGAAATACATTTATGAGGGACCCTAACAAAAGTTGGTTTCAGCCAAATTTTCAACTTGGCAAGTGGTTCAAATTTCATGGAGAACATATCAAAAATTAGCTAGTTAGGAGGAAGATAGCTCTTCAAATAAATTATGTAAAGTGTAATTAATTTGTGGAATAAATGGAGGAAGGAATAGGTTCAAGAGAAAAATGGAAAGGTTTCCAGAGAGGGAACCAGGGGAAAAGCAAAAAAGGCAAAGTTGACATTAATGAAAATGCTTGGACTTGTCCGAATGAACAGCATTTACTTTGGAGTATAGCATTTATTCATTTTCCAGAATATTCATTATTTACCAAAGACAACGGAGGCTTTCAAGATTGAGATGGATAGATTTTTGTTGGGCAAGCGCATTAGGAGCCAAGGTGAATAAATGGATTGGTATAAATCTAACTCAAAAGGTGGACCAGGCATGAGGGGCTTAGTGATGTACTCCTACTGCCATGATTACTTCAGGAATTATCCTCAATGTCACAGCCTGCATTTAATGGACACCAACTGAGTAACTTTGTCCAGAGATTTTGGATGCACACACAAGCACCAACACATACATGCATGTACCAATATCTACACTCAAATGTGTATATACACTTACTAACACAAGCACATATATACACCCATACGAATAAATTTTGCAGTTGCATAAACTGTTTTAATTTTTTCAATATGATCTTACCAATGAAATAATCAACTCGGTGGCCCATCATGGAGGTGGACTTGGTTGGGCAATTAAAACGTAAATACTTGGCCACCGCTTTCTCCTCTTTCGTTGGTTCTCCAACCTCCTTAAAAACAAAAGACATGATGAGCACATTCAACTGGGAGCTTTTGTATTTAGACACAATAATGTCTTGGACTTGGGGATGCCCCTTCTAAGCTTAGATCGTTACCAGAGTCGAGGTTAAAATGAAAATGGACCTTAACCAACAAGTACACTGCTTAAAAACCTGTAACTCAATAGGGGATCTGAACAGCACAAGGTCAGCATAGTATACAAATTCTGCCCTTTTGCTGATATAGGCAGCCCTGCTTAGCTCTTCAGAGAAGTCATTTAACTGAAGTCATAGGCACAGATTAAATAATTACTCAGTATTTCAAGAATTAACACTTTCACATTGTGGTAATCATAAAAGTGACCAATTCTTTTTATGGTGCATTATTGTCCAGGTTAACTTTCCATCCACAGAAAAGGACAAATCAAATTGGACCACTTAGCACCCCATGAGCCTACTCCCAATTTTCAGCAAAGCGATGGAAGGTGGCATCAACAGTACAAACACTTAGCGCTTACTAATAACCAACTCACTGATCTTCAGTTTATACTCTGCCAGGAGGACTTGGCTCCAGACTTCATCGTAGCCTTGGTCCAAACAGACATCAATGCCATTTTCCTCAACCATTCTACGTGACAGTTTCATATTAGATTTATTAGTATATCTTATATTCATGGCTCTCAGCTTTGGACACCCCTAAAAGTCGAAACACCTGTGTCTACCCTAGCAAAACTTTTCATAATTTTAAAGACAAATTAAGTTTGAAACAGGTTAGATACCGTAAATCTCCAAAGGATACTGGTTCACTTAGTCTCTGGAATGGAATTTTAAACGTTCAGAAAGTTTTTTGGAAAACAATTACTTTTCAATTAACATATTTTAAACTGGACAGTGCCCAAAAGCCTACCTTTTCAGGTAAAGGTCAAAATATTAGATTGTAGGTAACTTAAAAATTTAGATTTAGATTTGTCACGCGTACAGAGGTACAGTGAAAAGTATTGTGCTGCG
Source organism: Scyliorhinus torazame (assembly GCF_047496885.1). NCBI lineage: Eukaryota > Metazoa > Chordata > Chondrichthyes > Carcharhiniformes > Scyliorhinidae > Scyliorhinus > Scyliorhinus torazame. The sequence continues at coordinate 23,815 of NW_027308853.1, forward strand.
TACGACGAGGTAGATCGTTCCATACATGAAAAACATACCACATAAGATAAGTACACAATGTAAATACATGGACGTCGAAGGAAGCATACGGAGTAGTGCTCCAACAGTAGAGATGAGGTGTTGAGAGATAATTCAGTCCATAAGAGGGCCATTCAGGAGTCTGGTAATAGCAGGGAAGAAGCCGTTTTTGAATCTGTTGGTTCGCGTTCTCAGACCTAAAATGTATCCGAAGCATATTACTCTTCTAGTTATTCTGCTCTGCTTTTGTTTTGAAAATGAAAATCGCTTATTGTCACGAGTAGGCTTCAATGAAGTTACTGTGAAAAGCCCCTAGTCGCCACATTCCGCCGCCTGTTCGGGGAGGCTGGTACGGGAATCGAACCGTGCTGCTGGCCTGCCTTGGTCTGTTTTAAAAGGCAGCGATTTAGCCCAGTGTGCTAAACCAGCCCCAGGAGATAGCTCATGAATTCTGCATCTGGCTGGCAACCATAACCCCAGAAGGGGTATAAAATATATATATGCAAGGCTGACGGGCATGTCTAATGAGATCCCTGCTGGTTACTTATCCAACTGTTGTTAAAAACTGACCTCCAGTTCTACTAACCCCATAATAATTAATACCCTGCTCAGAATGACTGCTGATTAGCGGCACTGGAAGTGTCTGACACATCACCAGATATCTAAAACTGATATTAGGTGCAACACACTGGTAGTTAGATCTAATCGCACTTCACTTAGTAGTTTCATGCAAATTATCTGACCATTCAATTCTTTTGAAGCACTAAAATCCCTAGTTTCTAGTTCCCAATTCAGCTTGCTTCTATAATGTGCACGTTCGTAGTAATGAAGTTTGCAGATGCACAAAGAATTTGTAAAGCCCCAGATTAATTCACATTCCTGGATAATTTTTTTTCTTCTAAATGGAACAAATGACTTTGAATGATCAGAAGCAGACTGCACAGAGGTGAACTAAACGTGGGCGGGGAGTCTCAATCAAAAACATTTTGTTCTCCACACAATTAATGACCCATGAACAAAACGGAATCATATTTTCTAATTGAACAATATACATTCTACCCTTTTCCGTCAAGGCAGGGACTTTAAGGCTGTGACGCACTTGAGAAAAACTTTGAAAACAATTTTCTTTCACTGGGAAAATGAAGCAGATCTACCGAGGAAGTGGCAGATGCCAACACCAATGACAAGCTCTGTGCAGTTAAAGTTGAGGCTTTGGCCTCCACTGTTCCTTTAATGAGAGACCGCTTATGTTTCACACATTATCATCAAGGAGACAGCTGATGGAGCTCCAAAAAGAAATGATGACTTTTTTCCATTACCAGCACCCAATAGTACCAACAGACATTGGTGAGCTCAAAAGGGCGATGCCCGAATCATAAAAACAGCTTCAAAGCTGCTTCCCCGCATTTGAGGCAATCATATGGGATTTTGAGAAGCTATATCCCTTGACTACAGGCAGTTATGAGTCACATTTCAAAATCCAACATCTTTCATTTAAAGAGAATAAAATGCCTTGTTTGGCTTGTGGTTTAACTTTGTATATCTTTCAGTCATTAAATTCAGCAGCTTGATTGAACCGAAAACAGTAAACTTTGCAAGAGCAATTGCCATTTAAATTTTATTTAATGGCTCTGCATATGAAAGGACCAAGAAAACATTTGCAAGTAAAATCCAATTTGCAAATAGTTTGCATTAACAAGATCTGCCGTTACCACCCGCTGCCTCAAAAAAAAAAACCCTCGACCCCTATCGTGCTTAAAAACTATCCGCCTCACGTCCCTTTCCTATTCAGAGTCCTTTGTGCGGCCTCCTCTACATTGGGGAGACCAAACGCATATTAGTTGGTTGCCTTGTGGAACACCTCTGCTAGGTTCGCAAGCATAACCCTAAGCTTCCAGCTGCTTGGTATTTTAGATCGCCATCTTGTCCTCGTGCTCATGTTTCTGCCCTCGATCTGGCGCAGTGTTTCAGTGAAGCTTAACACAAGCCTGAGGAACAGGCCAGGACCTCAACTTCTGTCAACATTGTTATTTTTTTTATTGAGGTATATTTTGGTTTTACAGCGACAACAAAATAAACAATATACATGAATCTATAAACATAGTGCAAAAGCCGTCTTCCTCCCTTACAGGCCCCACCTTTATTAACCCCTTACTCTAGGCTAAACTAACCCCCCCCCCCTCTGCTGATGATTAATTTTCCGCTAAGAAGTCGACGAACGGTTGCCACCTCCGGGCGAACTCCAACATTGACCCTCTCAAGGCGAACTTGGTTTTCTCCAAACAGAGAAAGCTAGCCATGTCCGATAGCCAGGTCTCCGACTTCGGGGGCTTTGAGTCCGTCCAAGCTAATAATATCCGTCTCTGGGCTACCAGGGAAGCAAAGGCCAGAACATCTGCCTCTTTCTCCTCCTGGATTCCCGGATCTTCCGAAACCCCGAAAATCGCCACCTCTGGACTCGGTGCCACCCTTGTTTTTAACACCGTGGACATGACATCTGCAAACCCCTGCCAGAATCTCCTAAGCTTTGGGCATGTCCAGAACGTGTGGACATGGTTCGCTGGCCCTCCCGCGCTCTTTGCACACCCATCTTCTACCCCAAAGAACCTGCACATCCGGGCCACTGTCATGTGAGCCCGGTGAACGACCTTGAATTGTATCAGGCTGAGCCTGGCACATGTTGTGGACGTGTTGACTCTACTCAACTCGTCCGCCCATAGACCATCCTCTATCTCTCCTCCCAACTCCTCTTCCCACTTGCGCTTCAGCTCCCCAGTCTGCGTCTCCTCTGTCCCCATAAGTTCCTTGTAAATGTCAGAGACCCTCCCTTCTCCCACCCACCCTCTGGAAACTACCCTGTGCTGTATCCCCCTTGGTGGTAGGAGTGGGAAGATGGAAACCTGCCTGCGTAGGAAGTCCCGCACCTGCAGGTACCCGAATTTGTTTCCCCTCGCCAATCCAAATTTCTCCTCCAGCTCCCTCAGGCTAGGAATGCTCCCCTCTATAAACATATCCCCCATCCTCTCAATCCCTGTATTCTCCAAACCCCCCCGTCCATCCTTCCTGGGACAAACCGGTGATTATTACAAATTGTAGACCAAACCGATGCTCCCTCTGCTCCCACATGCCTCCTCCTTTGCCCCCAGACTCTCAGGGCCACCACCACCATGGGGCTGGTGGAATACCGTGCCGGCGGGAATGGCAGAGGAGCCGCTATCAACACCCCCAAGCTGGTGCCCTGACATGAAGCCGCCTCCATATGCGCCCATGCCGATCCACCCCCCCCCCCCCCCCCCCACCACCACCCACTTCCTGATCATGGTTATATTCGCCACCCAATAGTAGTTACTGAAGTTTGATAGCTCCAGCCCGCCCTCTCCCCGGCTCCGCTCAAGCATTCCCCTCTTTACCCGCAAAGTCTTGCCCGCCCATACAAAGCCAGTGATTACTTTGTTGACCCATTTAAAAAAGGACTGCGGAATAAAGATGGGGAGACACTGGAACACAAACAGGAATCTCGGGAGGACCGTCATCTTCACCGTCTGCACCCTCCGGCTAGTGACAGCGGGAGCGCATCCCACCTCCGAAAATCGTCCTTCATTTGGACATCTTCTCTGCGTCCATTGCGACCATTACCTCCACCTCCCTACCTTCCGGGGGGCATCATGATCACGTTTCATAGCTTTCTTACACTGGCTACCAATTGCCTTCCCTGGCCCTTCTCTGGTCCTCCCCAATAACGTCCGGAACACAAGCCTCAATCCTAGAGGACAAAATTTTGGCCAGCAGTTTGGCGTCCATATTCAATAGGGATATCGGCCTGTAGGACCCACACAGCTCCGGGTTCTTGTCCCGCTTCAGGAGCAGCGAAATTGTGGCCTGTGACATCGTCAGGGGAAGCACCCCTCTCTCCCTTGCCTCATTGAATGTCCTCATCAACAGTGGCCCCAATATCCCAGAGAACCTTTTTTTTTATTAAATATTTTATTGAAAATTTTTGGTCAACCAACACAGTACATTGTGCATCCTTTACACAATATTATAACAACACAAATAAAAATGACCTATTTTATAAACAAAAAATGAATAAATAATAAATAACAAAAATGAAAACTAGCCCTAATTGGCAACTGCCTTGTCACAAGTAACACTCTCCAAAAATATAATTTAACAGTCCAATATATAATTATCTGTAGCAACGACCTATACATACTATACAGTATATATTAACAACCCTGAGAGTCCTTCTGGTTCCTCCCCCCCCCCCCCCCCCGATCCTGGGCTGCTGCTGCTGCCTTCTTTTTCCCATTCCGTCTATCTTTCTGCGAGGTATTCGACGAACGGTTGCCACCGCCTGGTGAACCCTTGAGCCGACCCCCTTAGGACGAACTTAATCCGCTCTAGCTTTATAAACCCTGCCATGTCATTTATCCAGGTCTCCACCCCCGGGGGCTTGGCTTCTTTCCACATTAGCAATATCCTGCGCCGGGCTACTAGGGACGCAAAGGCCAAAACATCGGCCTCTCTCGCCTCCTGCACTCCCGGCTCTTGTGCAACCCCAAATATAGCCAACCCCCAGCTTGGTTCGACCCGGACTCCTACTACTTTTGAAAGCACCTTTGTCACCCCCATCCAAAACCCCTGTAGTGCCGGGCATGACCAAAACATATGGGTATGATTCGCTGGGCTTCTCGAGCACCTCGCACACCTATCCTCCACCCCAAAAAATTTACTGAGCCGTGCTCCAGTCATATGTGCCCTGTGTAATACCTTAAACTGAATCAGGCTTAGCCTGGCACACGAGGACGACGAGTTTACCCTGCTTAGGGCATCTGCCCACAGCCCCTCCTCGATCTCCTCCCCCAGCTCTTCTTCCCATTTCCCTTTTAGTTCATCTACCATAGTCTCCCCTTCGTCCCTCATTTCCCTATATATATCTGACACCTTACCATCCCCCACCCATGTCTTTGAGATCACTCTGTCCTGCACCTCTTGTGTCGGGAGCTGCGGGAATTCCCTCACCTGTTGCCTCGCAAAAGCCCTCAGTTGCATATACCTGAATGCATTCCCTTGGGGCAACCCATATTTCTCGGTCAGCGCTCCCAGACTCGCGAACTTCCCATCCACAAACAGATCTTTCAGTTGAGTTATTCCTGCTCTTTGCCACATTCCATATCCCCCATCCATTCCCCCCGGGGCAAACCTATGGTTGTTTCTTATCGGGGACCCCCCCAAGGCTCCAGTCTTTCCCCAATGCCGTCTCCACTGTCCCCAAATCTTCAGTGTAGCCACCACCACCGGGCTTGTGGTGTAGTTCCTCGGTGAGAACGGCAATGGGGCTGTCACCATAGCCTGTAGGCTAGTCCCCCTACAGGACGCCCTCTCTAATCTCTTCCACGCCGCTCCCTCCTCCTCTCCCATCCACTTACTCACCATTGAAATATTAGCGGCCCAATAATACTCACTTAGGCTCGGTAGTGCCAGCCCCCCCTATCCCTGCTACGCTGTAAGAATCCCTTCCTCACTCTCGGGGTCTTCCCGGCCCACACAAAACCCATGATGCTCTTTTCAATCCTTTTAAAAAAAGCCTTCGTGATCACCACCGGGAGGCACTGAAACACAAAGAGGAATCTCGGGAGGACCACCATCTTAACCGCCTGCACCCTCCCTGCCATTGACAGGGATACCATATCCCATCTCTTGAAATCCTCCTCCATCTGTTCCACCAACCGCGTTAAATTTAACCTATGCAATGTGCCCCAATTCTTAGCTATATGGATCCCCAGGTAACGAAAGTCCCTTGTTACCTTCCTCAACGGTAGGTCCTCTATTTCTCTACTCTACTCCCCTGGATGCACCACAAACAACTCACTTTTCCCCATGTTCAATTTATATCCTGAAAAATCCCCAAACTCCCCAAGTATCCGCATTATTTCTGGCATCCCCTCCGCCGGGTCCGCCACGTATAGTAGCAAATCGTCCGCATACAAAGATACCCGGTGCTCTTCTCCTCCCCTAAGTACTCCCCTCCACTTCTTGGAACCGCTCAACGCTATCGCCAGGGGCTCAATCGCCAGTGCAAACGATAATGGGGACAGAGGGCATCCCTGCCTTGTCCCTCTATGGAGCCGAAAATATGCAGATCCCCGTCCATTCGTGACCACGCTCGCCACTGGGGCCCTATACAACAGCTGCACCCATCTAACATACCCCTCTCCAAAACCAAATCTCCTCAACACCTCCCACAAATAATCCCACTCCACTCTATCAAATGCTTTCTCGGCATCCGTCGCCACTACTATCTCCGTTTCTCCCTCTGGTGGGGCCATCATCATTACCCCTAACAACCTCCGTATATTCGTGTTCAGCTGTCTCCCCTTCACAAACCCAGTTTGGTCCTCGTGGACCACCCCCGGGACACATTCCTCTATTCTCATTGCCATTACCTTGGCCAGGACCTTGGCATCTACATTTAGGAGGGAAATAGGTCTATAGGACCCGCATTGTAGCGGGTCCTTTTCCTTCTTTAAGAGAAGCGATATCGTTGCTTCAGACATAGTCGGGGGCAGTTGTCCCCTTTCCTTTGCCTCATTAAAGGTCCTCGTCAGTACCGGGGCGAGCAAGTCCACATATTTTCTATAGAATTCGACTGGGAATCCATCCGGTCCCGGGGCCTTTCCCGCCTGCATGCTCCTAATTCCTTTCACCACTTCTTCTACATCGATCTGTGCTCCCATTCCCACCCTTTCCTGCTCTTCCACCTTGGGAAATTCCAGCCGATCCAAGAAGCCCATCATTCTCTCCCTCCCATCCGGGGGTTGAGCTTCATATAATTTTTTATAAAATGTCTTGAACACTCCATTCACTCTCTCCGCTCCCCGCTCCATCTCTCCTTCCTCATCCCTCACTCCCCCTATTTCCCTCGCTGCTCCCCTTTTCCTCAATTGGTGTGCCAGCAACCTGCTCGCCTTCTCCCCATATTCGTACTGTACACCCTGTGCCTTCCTCCATTGTGCCTCTGCAGTGCCTGTAGTCAGCAAGTCAAATTCTACATGTAGCCTTTGCCTTTCCCTGTACAGTCCCTCCTCCGGTGCTTCCGCATATTGTCTGTCCACCCTCAAAAGTTCTTGCAGCAACCGCTCCCGTTCCTTACTCTCCTGCTTCCCTTTATGTGCCCTTATTGATATCAGCTCCCCTCTAACCACCGCCTTCAACGCCTCCCAGACCACTCCCACCTGGACCTCCCCATTATCATTGAGTTCCAAGTACTTTTCAATGCACCCCTCACCCTTAGACACACCCCCTCATCTGCCATTAGTCCCATGTCCATTCTCCAGGGTGGGCGCCCTCCTGTTTCCTCCCCTATCTCCAAGTCCACCCAGTGTGGAGCGTGATCCGAAATGGCTATAGCCGTATACTCCGTTCCCCTCACCTTCGGGATCAATGCCCTACCCAGCACAAAAAAGTCGATTCGCGAGTAGACTTTATGGACATAGGAGAAAAACGAGAACTCCTTACTCCTAGGTCTGCTAAATCGCCACGGGTCTACACCTCCCATCTGCTCCATAAAATCTTTAAGTACCTTGGCTGCTGCCGGCCTCCTTCCAGTCCTGGACTTCGACCTATCCAGCCCTGGTTCCAACACCGTATTAAAATCTCCCCCCATTATCAGCTTTCCCATCTCTAGGTCCGGAATGCGTCCTAGCATCCGCCTCATAAAATTGGCATCATCCCAGTTCGGGGCATATACGTTTACCAAAACCACCGTCTCCCCCTGTAGTTTGCCACTCACCATCACGTATCTGCCCCCGTTATCCGCCACTATAGTCTTTGCCTCGAACATTACCCGCTTCCCCACTAATATAGCCACCCCCCTGTTTTTCGCATCTAGCCCCGAATGGAACACCTGCCCCACCCATCCTTTGCGTAGCCTAACCTGGTCTATCAGTTTCAGGTGCGTTTCCTGTAACATAACCACATCTGCCTTAAGTTTCTTAAGGTGTGCGAGTACCCGTGCCCTCTTTATCGGCCCGTTCAGCCCTCTCACGTTCCACGTGATCAGCCGAGTTGGGGGGCTTCCCCCTTGTCGATTAGCCATCACCTTTTTCCAGCTCCTCACCCGGTTCCCACGCAGCTGTATCTCCCCCAGGCGGTGCCCCCCCGCCCATCCTCTCCCATACCAGCTCCCCCCTCTCCCCAGCAGCAGCAACCCAGTAATTCCCCCCTCCCACCCCCCCCGCTAGATCCCCCGCTAGCGTAATTACTCCCCCCATGTTGCTCCCAGAAGTCAGCAAACTCTGGCTGACCTCGGCTTCCCCCCGTGACCTCGGCTCGCACCGTGCAACGCCCCCTCCTTCCTGCTTCTCTATTCCCGCCATGATTATCATAGCGCGGGAACCAAGCCCGCGCTTGTCCCTTGGCCCCGCCCCCAATGGCCAACGCCCCATCTCCTCCACCTCCACCCATCACCACCTGTGGGAGAGAGAAAAGTTACCACATCGCAGGATTAGTACATAAAACCCCTCTTTGCTCCCCACATTCGCCCCACCACTTTGTTCGAACGTTCTTTTTAATAACCCGCTCATTCCAGTTTTTCTTCCACAATAAAAGTCCACGCTTCATCCGCCGTCTCAAAGTAGTGGTGCCTCCCTCGATATGTGACCCACAGTCTTGCCGGTTGCAGCATTCCAAATTTTTTCTTCTTTTTATGAAGCACCGCCTTGGCCCGATTAAAGCTCGCCCTCCTTCTCGCCACCTCCGCACTCCAGTCTTGATAAACGCGGATCACCGCGTTCTCCCATTTACTGCTCCGAGTTTTCTTCGCCCATCTAAGGACCATTTCTCTATCCTTAAAACGGAGGAATCTCACCACTATGGCTCTGGGAATTTCTCCTGCTCTCGGTCCTCGCGCCATCACTCGGTATGCTCCCTCCATCTCCAACGGACCCGCCGGGGCCTCCGCTCCCATTAACGAGTGCAGCATCGTGCTCACATATGCCCCGACGTCCGCTCCCTCCACACCTTCAGGAAGACCAAGAATCCCAGGTTGTTCCTCCTTGCGTTGTTTTCCAGTGCCTCCAACCTTTCCACACATCGTTTCTGATGTGCCTCCTGCGTCTCCGTCTTCACCACCAGGCCCTGTATATCGTCCTCATTCTCGGCTGCCTTTGCCTTCACGACCCGAAGCTCCCGCTCCTGGGTCTTTTGTTCCTCCTTTAGCCCTTCGATCGCCTGTAGTATCGGGGCCAACAGCTCTTTCTTCATTTCCTTTTTGATCTCTTCCACACAGCATTTCAAGAACTCTTGTTGTTCAGGGCCCCATGTTAAACTGCCACCTTCCGACGCCATCTTGGTTTTTGCTTGCCTTCCTTGCCGCTGTTCTAAAGGATCCACTGCAATCTGGCCACTCTCTCCTCCTTTTTGCATCCGTATCCAGGGGGGATTCCCTTCTGGTTTACCGCACAGTGTTTTCAGCCGTCAAAATTGCCGTTGGGGCTCCTATCAAGAGCCCAAAAGTCCGTTTCACAGGGAGCTGCCGAAACGTGCGACTCAGCTGGTCATCGCCGCATCCGGAAGTCCCCCAGAGAACCTTTTATAGAACTCCACTGGGTACCCGTCCGGCCCCGGGGCTTTATCCAACTGCATGGCCTTCAAACCCTCCGCTATCTCTTCCAACCCGATCGGGGCCCCCAGCCCTTCTACCAGCTCCCCATCCACCTTTGGGAAATTCAGCCCCCCTGGGAAGTGCCTCATCCCCTCCGGCCCTGTTGGGGGTTCCAACCCATACAGCCTCCTATAAAACTCCTTAAAGCCTTATTCACCCCTGCCGAGTCTCCAACCAGGTTCCCATCCCCATTCTTTACTTTCCCTAGCTCCCTGGCTGCCTCCCTCTTTCTAAGCTGCTGTGCAAGCATTCTACTGGCCTTCTCTCCATGCTCATAAATCGCCCACCTTGCCTTTCTCAGCTGCTCCACCGCCCTCCCTGTGGTTAACAAGCTGAACTCCGCATGTAGCCTCTGGCGTTTCCTTAATCGTCCTGCCTCTGGGGTCTCCGCATACCTCCAGTATCTCCTTTACCAGTCGGTCCGTCTCTGCCCTGTCTACCTTCTCCCTGTGGGCCCGTATTGAGATAATCTCCCCTCTAACCACCGCCTTCAATGCTTCCCACACCACCGCTGCTGAAATTTCCCCCGTGTCGGTGACTTCCAGGTAGCTCTGAATAAATTTCCTCAGCCGCTCGCACACCTCTTTGTCAGCTAGAAGACCCACGTCTAACCTCCATTGCGGGCGCTGGTTACTGTCTTTACGAACCTGTAGATCAACCCAGTGCGGAGCATGGTCTGAGATTGTGATCGCTGAGAACCCCATGTCCACCACCCCCGTCCGTAAGGTCTTGCTCAGAATAAAGAAATCAATCCGGGAGTACACTTAATGCACGCGTGAGGAGAAGGAGAACTCCTTCACTCTCGGCTGCCCAAATCTCCATGGATTCACCCCCCCCCCCCCGATCTGCTCCATGAACCCTTTTAGTTCCTTTGCCATTGCTGGCACTCTGCCGGTTTTTGAGCTTGACCGGTCTAAACCAGGGTCAAAAACTGTGTTGAAGTCCCATCCCATGACCAATTTATGCGAATCCAGGTCTGGTATCTTCCCCAGCATCCTCTTTATAAACTCCACATCGTCCCAATTTGGCGCATACACATTTACTAGTACCACCTGCACGCCCTCCAGCTTCCCACTGACCATAATGTACCGGTCCCCCACATCCGTAACTATTCTTCCCTCCTCAAACGCCACTCACTTATTAATCAGGATCGGGACTCCTCTACTCTTCGAGTCCAGTCCAGAGTAAAAAACCTGTCCGACCCAACCTTTCCTTAATCTAATCTGATCAGCTACTCTAAGGTGCGACTCCTGCAGCATTACCACGTCCGCCTTCAGTCCTCTCAAATGCGTGAACACACGTGCCCTCTTGACCGGCCCATTTAGCCCTCGTACATTCCAGGTGATCAGCCTAGTGGGGGGGGCCAATTTTCTATCCAGCTTGCCTCATTCACCTGGATCTGGATCCCACATTTGTTTATTTTTTAAATCCGTCTGCCATGTGGAACCTTGTCAAAAGTTTTGGTGAAATTCATGTAGACCGCATCAACTGCATTACCCTCATCATTCCTCCTTGTTACCTCCTCAAGGAAAATTAAATCAAGTTAATTTAATACGATCTTTCCGTAACAAATCCATGCTGAATGTCCTGGATTACTCTGTACCTTTCAAAGTGACAGGCTGTCCTGTCTCTCAGAATTTTCAGTGCTGTAAAACTCTATGACTCATTAACAAGGTTAGACTGACTGGCCTGTAATTAGTTGGGTCTATCCCGCAGTTCATTTTTTAAAAAAGGTACAACGTTAACAGTCCTCCAATCCTCTGGCACCACACCTGCATTTGGTAAGGATTGGTAGATGATGGTCAGAGCATATTTCCTATCTGGCTTATTTTAACACCCTGGGGTACATTCCATCCAGCCTTGTGACTTATCCAGTTTAATACATCCTCTTTCTCTATGTATAGCATATCTCACTCCCCCTGACATCCTCTCTAAAGTGTGATGACCAGAATCGGCAACAATACTCCAACTGAAACCTAAGCAGTGAATTATAAAGTTCCAGCTTGCTTTTGCACTCTGTGCCTTTATTTCTAAATCCAAGGATCTGGCATGCCTTTTTCATCTTGCCCTGTCGACCATCAAAGACATATAGTCTGGGTCTCTCTATTTCTACACCCCCCCACCTTAACATTGTACCATTTAGTTTGTCATCCACATACCCTCTAATCTTATTTTTGAGCCGATTTGTTTAAATGCAATGCCCCTGGAATATGTTTTTAACCCGCCTGCACATGCATGGTAATTTAAATGGACTGTTGCACGAGTAGCCTGCACAGAAACTGCTACGTGATGAACAGCTTTAAGGGAACATAACTCTTTATTCTTCTGACAGAAATGAATTACTTGACACTGCTTTGCATTAAATTTCATTCTCCATATGTCTGCCCATTACTGTAGTCTGTCTATGCCCACGTGAAGTTTATTATTCTCCTCACTCCTGACAACATTTTTGAATTTCCAATCGTGTAAATTTTGAAATGATGTCACTTATCTCCCAGTTATCAGTATACATGAAAAACAGCAGTGATCTTCATTATTTTTAAAAAATAATCTTTATAGTCACAAGTAGGCTTACATTGAAGTTACTTCAATGAAGTTACTGCGAAAAGCCCCTAGTCGCCACATTTTGGCGCCGGTTCGGGTACACGGAGGGAGAATTCAGAATGTCCAATTCACCTAACAGCACGTCTTTCGGGACTTGTGGGAGGAAACGAAAGCACCCGGAAGAAACCCACGCAGACACGGGGAGAACGTGCAGACTCCGCACAGACTGTGACCCAAGCCGGGAATCGAACCTGGGATCCTGGAGCTGTGAAGCAACAGTGCTACTCACTATGCTACCCGAGGTCATCACTGCATACTTCCCTCCAGTCTGAAATACAGACTGTATCTCTGAATGATGGAAAAATGAACAGCTCTGTCTGAAAGCAAAAACATGAAAAATGAAATTAAAAAAAAAAAACTATTCACTCACACAGTCCGCAGCAATCTTTTGCATTTCACTCTTGAAACAAGTATATACGTGGACAAGTGTAATTTGGATCAGCTGAAGCTTCTGCAGCAGTAATGCCTGGAACCTCTTAGCTGGCCTGTGTAGGGACATGCAGTTATTGTGAGCTGTGATTTAGTGGGTAGCACTCTCACATCGGAATCTGAAAGTTCTGGGTTTAAGACCCCCTCTAGAGATTTGAGCATAGAATGTAGGCTGACACTCCCAGTGCAAGACTGAGGAGCAGGCTGATCATTGACAAAGAACGGGGGTGTTCTTTTTCCCTTTGCCCTGGCCAATATTTATCCCTCAGCCAATAAAACAGCAAATCCGGGCATAGAGTCATACAGCACAGAAACAAGCCCTTTGGCTCACCATGTTTAGGCTGACCAGCAAATACCAATCTAGACTAATCCCATTTACCAGCTTGTCCAGATGCTTCTTAAATGTTCACCTGAGGAAGGAGCTGTGCTCTGAAAACTAGTGATACAAAACTGTTGGGACTTTAACCTGGTGCTGTAAGACTTCTTACTGTGCTCACTCCACTCCAATGGCGGCATCTCCACATCATTCTTAAATGTTGTGAGGGTACCTGCCTCCACCGCCTCTCAGGCAGCGTGTTCCATATTCCCTCTACCCTCTGGGTGAAGAAATGTTTCCTCAGGTCCCCTCTAAACCACTTACTCCCCACCTTAAACCTATGCCCTCTGGTCTTAGAGAGCTCTGCCATGGGGAAAAGATTCTTACGATCTACCCTATTTATGCCTCTCATAATTTTGTATACCTCTATCAGATTCCCCCCCCTCAGCCTCCTTTGCTCCAGGGAAAACAAACCCAGCCTATCTAGTCTCTCCTCATAGCTGAAACTTTCCATCCCAGGCAACATCCAGGTGAAACTCCTCTGCACCCCCTCCAGTGCAATCATGCTCTTCCGAACTGCTCACAATACTGATGTTTTATAAAGTTGTACAAAGACTTCCCTGCTCCTATATTCTATGCCCTGGCTAATGAAGGCAATCATTCTGTATGCCTTCTTCACCACCCTATCCAACTGTGCTGCTACCTTCAGGAGTCCATGGATGTGTATACCAAGGTCCCTTTGCTCCTCAATACTCAAGGACATACCGTTCATTGTGTATATCCGTCCCTTGTTAGACCTCCCAAAATGCATCTCACACTTATCAGGATTGAATTCCATCTGTCATTGCTCTGCCCAATTTACCAACTGATCAATATCAGTCTGTAGCATAAGACTATCATCACTGCCAACAACTACCATCAATTTTCACGTCACCTGCAAACTTACTAACTATACTGTCTACATCCAAGTCATTAATGTATATAATAAACAGCAAGGATCCCAGCACCGATCCGTGGCACACCGGTCAGAGGCTCCCAATCACTAAAGCAATCCTGCATCTTTATCTCCGATTAGTAATCCGATTTTGCATCCAATTTGCCAACTTGCCTTGGATCCCATGGGCTCTAACCTTTTCGACCAGCCTTCCATGTGGGACCTTGTCAAAGGCGTTATTGAAGTCCATGTAAACCACAGCAACTGTGCTACCCTCATCAATATATTTACCTTCTCAAAATACTCAATTAAGTTAGTTAGATAGGATTTCCCACCAACAAGTCAGTGATTATCCCTGATCAATCCCTGCCTTTCCAAGTGTTGATTAATCCTGTCCCTCAGAATTCCTTTCCAATAATTTCACGATCACAAGGTCATTGTCTCATAGGAGGCTTGCTGCGCTCAAACTGGCTTCCCTGTTTTCTACATTGCATTACAATCATGATACACTTCAAAAATACTTAATTGGACTTAATTTTGGTGAAGTCTGCTAAAGAATGTGTGGTTCAACATAGCTATTTACAAATCAAGACATTTTGAAAAAAATTGGCGCAAAATGGCAATTCTTGTGTGGTTACATTCTATCCATTACAGATCAGATGGGGCAATGATTAACATAGGTTCTGTAGTCTTGGAAAATTTCAGTTCCATAATGTTTTAATCGGTGGACTGAAAGTGAACTATGAAAGAGCCCGAGGCTACTTCATAACAATAACGGTGATGAATTGGATTATTCTGCTTTACTTCAATTATGTTGCTAATGGTTATGATTATTGAACATTTGGAGGTAAATTATGTCTCTGGTGACAAAATTATATCCCTAACATTTTTAAAAAGCAATTAATTTTGGAACAAGAAAGGACTTGCCTCCTCTCCCACGTCAAGTCTTGGTTAATTCTTTTAACATTATTTACATACCTTTCAAAATAGTTTGCAGATGTGGATGTTTAACTATGGCAATAATCTCCATCCTTGGGCAATTAGCCTCAAACTTTGTGACCCAAGTCACACATTGACTGCCCAAGCTGCTAAAAAACATGAGCAATCATCATCTATGGCTCAATGGGTACCATACCCACCTCCAAATCAGGAATTCAACTCCTACTCCAGAGACCCAAGCACATAATCCAGTCTGACACTCCCAAGGCAGTACTGAGGGTGCTTTATTCCTTTGAAAATAGCATGGTGTGGATTTCATTAGATTACAAACACGATTCATGAAAAATGACTGGGTGATGACAAAACTTACAAAGATTACAAGGTGGGATATCAACTGGCAAATATAACATGCCAATGTTTAGGAAAAATGGTTTGGAAATATTACATACTGTAGTCAAGTTCAAAAAGAGCTGTAGGCTGTCTTTTGAATACTGATTTCAGGAGGGAGGTATAGGCCAAGGGGCTCCTGGCAGCAAGTACAGTACAAAGAGGGACCAGGGTTTTCTGGCAGCAGGTACTTGCACTGGGAGGAATAGGTCAAAGAGGCCCCACAAAATTGGTTCTCCCAAGTTAGAAGTGGGGCAGTGCCACTTAAGTCACATGAAACGGGGCCCAGGCTATGCTCTGAAAACTGTGCTAAGTGTCTGAAGCACTGACAATATTAATCTGGGTTTGGCAGGTTCTACAGCATCCAGTGTCTGCATTAAGCCATGCAAACTTGTTTCCTTTGCAGTTCCTGGAAATGCCTTTATGCGTGATGAGGAACTACAGCATGCACAAGTTGAAGGGTGCATTTGCAAAGCCCGAGACCTCTCCAATTCTAGTTATCACTGGGAAGCCAGTCAATTATTCACAAGAGCAATCAACCAAAACTGGTTATGCTGTGACCCAGCAGCAGTCAAAACTTGAGATGCCAGTGTACATATTGGAAAATATGCATTTCCTTCATCCAGCAGGATATTGGGAAATATTCAACTACGTGCAACTTGTGTCAGTTTATTGTGCAATATTAATAAACAAAATCTTGATGTACACAGTCGTTCATAAGCAAATTGGTTCTTAGTGCACTGTCAGCAGCAGGCAGGCAAGGACCCATCAAATCTCAGTGCAACTATGTCTGACTTCATCTGGAAAGGATTTTGCAGTAGTTCTTCTGTTAACAATGATCATGGTTTTCTGGTCAAAAAAGTTTCACGCACCAAAAGGCAATAAAGCAGGCCCCTAGACCCAGGACCAGCATAATGCTTGTATTTAGCCCACAGTACTATAGGTGTTACCAAACCGGGAAGAAAATCCACACCCTGTTTGGAGTTGCACCTCGTCAAATGAGGCCGAACTCTCTTTACTCTGCTTACTGTATGGACTGTGTGAAGCGAGCTAGCACTGAATTGGTGGCATCGAGGTTATCCAGTTGGTGCTGGGCAAAATCAGCAGCAACTTGTGGGCCACAAATATACCTGACAAGCATTGGCAAGGACTGTTGTTGGAGGTGCACTAATCTAGGCAAGTGGAAAGTACACCGTCACACTTGATTTGTGCCATGTAGATGGCAGACAGACTTTGAGGAGACAGGAAGTGAATTACTTACTGCAGAATTCTCAACCTCTGATTCTGTTCTAGTATCCATATAGTTGACCGAGCTGAGTTTCTGTTTCAATGGTGACCCCAAGGATGTTGATACTCGAGGACTAGCAATAACACCATTGAACGTCATGAGCAGCTGGTTAGATTCTCACCCGTTAGGAAATGGTCACTTTAAGGTACACGTGTGACGTGAATGGTCAAACTGGTGGGGAGTCGGAGGCTCAGCTCCAACGGTAAGGTTGTAAACAATCTGGGTCAGGTGATGAGGGTGGCCCCAAAAGCAATGGAGTTGATGGCTAGGGAATCAAATTAGTGGCAGGGACCAAAGACAGCTTCAGTCTTCGCAGAATTTTCTTGAAGGAAATCCTATAGTGGATGTGGAAAGGACTTTGATGACTCATCCAAGGGGTATGAATAGGAGAGAAGTTGGAGCTTATGGTTCATGTATTAATGTCTTGTCACAGCAGGTGGAACCTATCTCAAGAAAATTTCTGCAGCATTGCAATGTTTAATAGACAGCAGAGGCACAGGTTGCAATTGTCAGAATCCATCAACCCCAAAGCCTACGATGGCAGTGATTAGCACTGCTGTCTCACAGCACCAGAGCCTTGGGTTCGATTCTGGTCTTGAGTGACTGTGTGGAGTTTGCGCATTCTACCTGTGTCTGCGTCGTTTTTTTCCGGGTGCTCCGGTTTCCTCCCACAGTCCAAAGATGATGCAGGTTAGGTGGATTGGACATGCTAAATTGCCCCTTAGAACCCAAAGTTAGGTGAGGTTACGTAGATAGGGTGCTCTTTCGCAGGACCAGTGCAGACTCGATGGGCCGAATGGCTTCCTTCTGCACTGTAGGGATTCTACCCAAACTCTATTTTAGAACGATTCGTGGAAATAACTATTCAAAAACAATTATATGGAAAAAAAGTCCCACAATATAGGCGGCACGGTAGCACAGTGGTTGGCACTGTTACTTCACAGTGCCAGGGTCCCAGGGTCGATTCCCAGCTTGGGTCACTGTGTGAGTAGTATGCAGGTTCTCCAGGTCTGCGTGGGTTTCCTCTGGGTGCTCCAGTTTCCTCCCACAAGTCCTGAAAGACGTGCTGTTAGGTAATTTGGACATTCCGAATTCTCCCTCTGTGTACCCGAACAGGCGCCGGAATGTGGCGACTCGGGGCTTTTCACAGTAACTTCATTGCAGTGTTTATGTAAGCCTACTTGTGATTATAAAAGTATACTAACCAACTGAGAACAAATAAGATCAGTCACTTTTAAAAAAATGTATAAGCAGTCATAAAATGATGCACAAATACAGCTGCTTTCATATACTGGTCCGCCTCTCCCTTTACTGGAGCAACAGGTACACCAGTAGCACTCCTAGTGTTGCTCACACAGTTGACTAAGGGATCTGGGGATATCCCACAACGACCTCTAAAATATTAAGTGAACCCTGTTGATCACCTACCCCATTATTTCCCAATGTGGCGCAGAGTCAAGTCTTTGTCCAATAATTACCTTGCAAAGAACCTTGGGGCATTGAAACGTGCTAAAAAAGGGAAGCTGTTGTTGAATCAAAAATAATCACCCTCCTCACTGAGATTTCGCTTGTACACATGACAAGGAGAAACCTATAGCAGTCATTTCACCTAGGGTTGCGACCCGCGGGTGGGTGTCAGGTGGGTTGCGGGGCCATGTGTTGCAGCATTCCCGATCGTGGAACGTAGTGCCCAACGGCATGACCGGCTTTCAGAATGGCAGCCGTTCCGTGCATGCGTGCCGCTTTAGCAGTGCGCAGGCCCGGTGTCAAGCGGAACAGACCACCTCCACCTGACGTCAGCGCACACTGACCCAGGAGCAGATTGTTTTAAAAATCGTTGGGCGTCTTCCTGCTTGGAGTGGCGGCAGAGAGCAAGCCATGCGCCCTGCACACTGACACCAGTCATGCTCTGGGCACGAGAAGATTCCTCCATTTTGTAGCTGCCAGCAGTGCTGGTGTGAGCTCAAGGGCCTCTGGTGAACAACCCATTAAGAAGTTGAAAAAGGAACAAAGCAGCGTAAAGATGATTACTTGGGTGATGGGTTTATTAATTATGCCTTATTAATAAGGCATTTGAAGACTAAACATGGAGAGTTAGAGGACAAACCTCTTGATTCTTTTCAACCGTGCTGTGAGATCTTAAGTCATCAGCTGAAGTCCTTCTCAGAAATGTAAGATTGAATAACGAAGTAAGTGAGATCGTAAGGACCAAGCTGGCTCACCTATCAAATTACAGGGAAGTGAAAATGTTGGGTCCCAAAGGTTGGCCGGCGGGGGTCCCAAAGGTCGGCCGGCGGGGGTCCCAAAGGTCGGCCGGCGGGGGTCCCAAAGGTCGGCCGGCGGGGGTCCCAAAGGTCGGCCGGCGGGGGTCCCAAAGGCCGGCCGGCGGGGGTCCCAAAGGCCGGCCGCCGGGGGTCCCAAAGGCCGGCCGCCGGGGGTCCCAAAGGCCGGCCGCCGGGGGTCCCAAAGGCCGGCCGCCGGGGGTCCCAAAGGCCGGCCGCCGGGGGTCCCAAAGGCCGGCTGCCGGGGGTCCCAAAGGCCGGCCGGCGGGGGTCCCAAAGGTCGGCCGGCGGGGGTCCCAAAGGTCGGCCGGCGGGGGTCCCAAAGGTCGGCCGGCGGGGGTCCCAAAGGTCGGCCGGCGGGGGTCCCAAAGGTCGGCCGGCGGGGGTCCCAAAGGTCGGCCGGCGGGGGTCCCAAAGGTCGGCCGGCGGGGGTCCCAAAGGTCGGCCGGCGGGGGTCCCAAAGGTCGGCCGGCGGGGGTCCCAAAGGTCGGCCGGCGGGGGTCCCAAAGGTCGGCCGGCGGGGGTCCCAAAGGTCGGCCGGCGGGGGTCCCAAAGGTCGGCCGGCGGGGGTCCCAAAGGTCGGCCGGCGGGGGTCCCAAAGGTCGGCCGGCGGGGGTCCCAAAGGTCGGCCGGCGGGGGTCCCAAAGGTCGGCCGGCGGGGGTCCCAAAGGTCGGCCGCCGTGGGTCCCAAAGGTCGGCCGGCGGGGGTCCCAAAGGTCGGCCGGCGGGGGTCCCAAAGGTCGGCCGGTTGGTAAAATTGGTTCCCGGGCAAAAAGTTTGAAAATCACTGATCTATAGTACTGCTTGGAGCTACCCTGGCAGTGAAATCATATCTGTCCTTAAGACATAGGAGCGGATTCAATCATGGCTGATTTCAACTCCATTTACCCGCTCTCTCTCCATAGCCCTTAATTCCTCGAGAAATCAAGAATTTATCAACTTCTGTCTTATAGACACTCAACGTCTCGGCCTCCACCGCCCTCTGTGGCAATGAATTCCACAGACCCACCACTCTCTGGCTGAAGAAATTTCAGCCTTTTATTCTAAGGCTGTGCCCCCGGGTCCTAGTCTCCCCTGCTAATGGAAACTTCCCTACGTCCACCCTATCTAAGCCATTCATTATCTTGTAAGTTTCTATTAGATCTCCCCTCAACCTCCTGAACTCCAATGAATATAATCCCAGGATCCTCAGACGTTCATCGTATGTTAGGCCTACCATTCCTGGGATCATCCGTGTGAATCTCCGCTGGACCCGCTCCAGTGCCAGTATGTCCTTCCTGAGGTGTGGGGCCCAAAATTGCTCACAGTATTCTAAATGGGGGCCTAACTAATGCTTTATAAAGCTTCAGAAGTACATTCCTGCTTTTATATTCCAAGCCTCTTGAGATGCATGACAACATTGCATTTGCTTTCTTAATTACGGACTCAACCTGCAAGTTTACCTTTAGAGAATCCTGGACTAGGACTCCCAAGTCCTTTGCACTTCAGCATTATGAATTTTGTCACCGTTTAGAAAATAGTCCATGCCTCTATTCTTTTTTCCAAAGTGCAAGACCTCGCACTTGCCCACGTTGAATTTCATCAGCCATTTCTTGGACCACTCTCTTAAACTGTCTAAATCTTTCTGCAGCCTCCCCACCTCCTCCATACTACCTGCCGTTCCACCTATCTTTGTATCATCGGCAAATTTAGCCAGAACGCCCCCAGTCCCGTCATCTAGATCGTTAATATATAAAGAGAACAGCTGTGGCCCCAACACTGAACCCTGCGGGACACCACTCGTCACCGGTTGCCATTCCGAAAAAGAATCTTTTATCTCAACTCTCTGCCTTCTGCCTGACAGCCAATTGTCAATCCATGTTAGTACCTTGCCTCGAATACCATGGGCCCTTATTTTACTCAGCAGTCTCCCGTGAGGCACCTTATAAAAGGCCTTTTGGAAGTCAAGATAGATAACATCCATTGGCTCTCTTTGGTCTAACCTATTTGTTATCTCTTCAAAGAACTCTAACAGGTTTGTCAGGCACGACCTCCCCTTACTAAATCCATGCTGACTTGTCCTAATCCAACCCTGAACTTCCAAGAATTTAGATGGGATATTACTCATGTCTTCTACTGTGAAGACTGACGCAAAGTACTTGTTTAGTTCCTCAGCTATTTCCTTGTCTCCCATCACTAGATTACCAGTGTCATTTTGGAGCGGCCCAATGTCAACTTTTGCCTCCCGTTTGTTTTTAATGTATTTAAAGAAACTTTTACTATCGTTCCTAATGTTACTGGCTAGCCTACCTTCATAATTGATCCTCTCTTTCCTTATTTCTCTCTTTGTTATCCTCTGTTTGTTTTTGTAGCCTTCCCAATCTTCTGACTTCCCACTACTCTTTGCCACATTATAGGCTTTCTCTTTTGCTTTGATGCATTCCCTAACTTCCTTTGTCAGCTATGGCTGCCTAATCCCCCCTCTGGTAACCTTTCTTTTCTTTGGGATGAACCTCTGTACTGTGTCCTCAATTACTCCCAGAAACCCCTGCCATTGCTATTCTGCTGTCTTTCCCATTCGGCTCTGCTCCCAGTCGATTTTCATCAGTTCCTCCCTCATGCCCCTGTAGTTACCTTTCTTTAACTGTAACACCTTTACATCTGATTCTACCTTCTTTCTTTCAAATTGCAGACTGAATTCTACCATATTATGATCACTGCCTCCTAAGTGTTCCCTTACTTTAAGATCTTTAATCAAATCTGGCTCATTACATAACACTAAGTCCAGAATGGCCTGTTCCCCCGTGGGCTCCATCACAAGGTGTTCCAAAAAGCCCTCCTGTAAACATTCAATAAATTCCATTTCTTTGGGTCCACTGGCAACATTATTTACCCAGTCCACCTGCATATTGAAGTCCCCCATGATCATTGTGACCTTGTCTTTCTGACATGCATTTTCTATTTTGTGGTGCATTTTGTGCCCCTGGTCCTGACCACTGTTAGGAGGCCTGTACATAACTCCCATTATGGTTTTTTTGCCTTTGTGGTTCCTCAACTCTACCCACACAGACTCCACATCATCTGACCCTATGTAGTTTAGTGCTATTGATTTAATTTCATTCCTAATTAACAAGGCAACCCCGCCCCCTCTGCCCACCTCTGTCTTTTCGATAGGTTGTGAATCCCTGGATGTTTAAATGCCAGTCCTGAACCCCCTGCAACCACGTCTCTGTGATGCCTACCACATCATACCTGCCAGTCACAATCTGGGCCACAAGCTCATTTACCTTGTTCCGTACACTGCGCGCATTTAAATATAGCACCTTTAATTCTCTATTGACCGTCCCTTTTTGTTTTCTTAGTGTGGTGGACCTTGGTTTACTGAGCCTTTCCATAAACTGTCATATTTTGTGAGATGGGGACTATCGTAACCTCTCCTGAGTTCTGTCTTTTCGTGCGTTTTTGTATTCCTAAGCAGCTACGCTTCCCACTGATTACTTCACCTCTTGGTTCCCTGACTTTCCCTTCCCCCCAATCTCTAGTTTAAAGTCCTATTGACCACCCTATTTACTCTTTTCGCCAGAACACTGGTCCCAGCTCGGTTCAGATGGAGACCATCCCAACGGTATAGGTCCCCCCGTCCCAAAACTGATGCCAGTGTCCCATGAAAAGGAACCCCTCTTTCCCACACCACGCTTTCAGCCACGTGTTAACTTCCCTTATTCTTGCCTCCCTATGCCAATTTGCACGTGGCTCGGGCAGTAATCCGGAGATTATGACCCTTGAGGACCTGTTTTTTTAATTTGAATCCTAGCTCTTTATAATCTCTAAACAGGTCCTCTTTCCTAGACTTGCCTATGTTGTTGGTACCGACATGGACCACAACAACTGTCTGCTTGTGGCCAGTCCCATCTCCTAAAGCCTGAACTTGTTCCAGCGAGAGTGAATCACCATTCACCCATTACAGCATACCATGCATGGTGATTTATCAGCTGAATTAACATCCAGTAATTTTAACAAAGTGTGCTTATAAAAGAATTTGGACAAGAGGACAATTCTGCACAGATTGAACATTTCTGAAATTAGACCATTCACGTTTACAATCAAAGCTGAAAGTAAACCAAATATTGTGTAAAGTTTAGGATTGACACTCATCTACAATAGCTGCTGTACTTATGTGAATATTGAGTGAGTTTTGGAAATGCCACTTTTGGAATGGGATATTAAAACAGGGCCTTGTCTGCTTGCTGAAGTGGATGCAACAGATCTTTTTCTGAAGAGCAAAGGACTTCTCCCCAGTGTCCTGCCCAATTTCCCCTCAACCTACATCACTAGGAAACAGACCATTTAGTCATGACCACATTCTGACTTACGGGAGCTTGCCGTGCATAAATTACCTGCCATTTTTCCTATATTAATAGCACTTCATTGACGAAAGCACCGTGGGACATTCTGAAGTCATGAAAGATGCTTCGTAAAGGCATGTCTTTATTTTGTTAAAGATTTAAAGCCGATATTCTCTTCCAGTTCCTCAAATTGCAGTCACCTTTAGACCCCTGGTGCTGCACAATAACTTGAATTTTAAAATTCTCATCTTTGTTTTCCCAATCCCTCAATGACCTTACCACTCTTCATCTCTGTAATGTCCTCCATTCCCACAGATTTCCTTGCTCCTCTAATTCTGGCCTCTTATGGGGAGACAGGGGTTAGAATCAGAGAATCCCTACAGTGCAGAAGCACGCCACTCGGTCCATTGAGGCTGCACCGATCCTCCGAAAGAGCACTCCCCAGGTCCACTCCCCCACCCCATCCTGGTAACCTAACCTGCACATCCCTGGAGTGTGGGAGGAAACTGGAACATCCAGAGGCACCAGGGGAATGTGCAAACTCCACACAGACAGTCACCCAAGGTCGGAATCAAACCCGGATCCCTGACGCTGAGAGACTGCAGTGCTAACCACTGTGCCAACTTGTATGGTAATGTCATTGGACTAGTAATCTAGAGGCCCAAGCTAATGCATTGGGGACAGAGTCTCAAAACCACCATAGCAGCTTACAGAATTTAAATTCAATGAATAAAAGAAATCTGCAATTGAAAGCTGGTCTCGATAATGGTGACCATAAAACTGCCTTCAATTGATGTAAAAACCGGTGTGGCCTACACGTGACTCCAGATCCTTGGCAGTGGGCCTGACTGCCCACTGAAATGGCCTAGGACAGACGTCAGGTGGAAAGTCCAACTCATAACAAGGCTGAATATGGAAGGTTCAGAGGGGAGGTGGAAAAGCAAAGGGAAGATACGATTGACTAAAAGACTAATAAGGTGGGAAAAATTAGAGCATGAGAGAAAGCTGCCCTGAAATATAAAAACAGATACTAAGTGTTTCTGTAAATATTTTGGAAAGAAACAAGTTAACAAAGTGACCGTTGGTCCAATAGAAAGTGAGGCGGGAGAATTGATAATGGAAAACAAGGAAATGGCAGGTGAACTGAACAGGTATTTTGCACCAGTCTTCACTATAAAGGAGGCAAGTAACATCCCAGAAGCAGCTATAAAGCAGGAAATGGAAGGGAGGGAGATACTCAGGAAAATTGCAGCCACCAGAGAAGTAAGTGGTACTGATTAAATTGTTGGAGCTGCAGGACTGACAAGAGCACGGGTCCTGATGGATTTCCTCCTAGGCTCTTAAAAGAAGTGGCGAAATAGTTGATGCTTTGGTTTTAACTTTCAAAACTCCCTAGATTCGGGAAAGGTTCCATTAGATTGAGATAGATTTTTAGATTTAGATTAGTCACATGTATCGAGGTACAGTGAAAAGTATTCTTCTGCGTACAGTCCAGGCAGATCATTCCATGCATGAGAAAAACATAGGACATACCAAAAATGTAAATACACAGACATCAAGTGAAGCATAGAGAGCATAGTGCTACAACAGTAGAGAAGATGCATAGAGAGATCAGTTCAGTCCATAAGAGGGTCTTCAGGAGTCTAGTAACAGTGGTGAAGAAGCTGTTTTTGAATCTGTTAGTGCATGTAAGACTCTTGTATCTTCTTCCCGATGGAAGAGGTTGGAAGAGAGAATAACCCGGGTGGGGAGGGGTCTTTGATTATGCTACCTGCTTTCCCAAGGCAGCAAGAGGTGCAGAGTCAATGGATGGGAGGCGGGTTCGCGTAATGGACTGGGCTGTGTTCACGACTTTCTGTAGTTTCTTGGGCCGAGCAGTTGCCATACCAGGCTGTGATGCAGCTAGATAGGATGCTACCTATGATGCATCTGTAAAAATTGGTAAAAGTCAATGTGGACATGCTGAATCTCCTTAGTTTCCCGAGGAAGTATAGGCGCTGTTGTGCTTTTCTTGGTCAAAGCATCGACGTGGGTGGACCAGGACAGGTTATTGGTGATGCGTATACCTAGGAATTCGAAGCTGTCAACCATCTCCACCTCGTCACCATTGATGCAGGCAGGGGTGTGTACAACATTCCTGAATGCGATGACCAGCTCCTACGTTTTGCTGACATTGAGGGAGAGATTATTGTCGTTGCACCATGCCACTAGCTTCTCTATCTCCCTCCTGTACCCTGACTCATCATTGTTTAAGATTTGACCCACTACAGTCATGTCATCAGCAAATCTGTAGATGGAGTTGAATTTTGCCACACAGTTGTGTAAATAAGGAGCATAGTAGGGGGCAAAGTAAGCAAGGCCCGGGTATTGATGATTATTGTGGAAGAGGTGTCGTTCGTTCTCCTTACTGATTGTGGTCTATGGGTCTGGAAGTCGAGGATCCAGTTGTAGAGAGAGGAGCCAAGTCCTCGGTTTAGATGTTTGGATACCAACTTGGCTGGGATTATGGTGTTAAATGTAGAGCTGTAATCAATGAATACGGGTCTAGTAACTGCAATATTCAAAAGGGAGGGAGACAGAAATCTGGAAACTACAGGCCAGTTAGCTTAATATCTGTCAAAAGGAAAATGTTAGAAGCTATTATTGAAGAAGCTATAGCAGGGTACTTGGAGAAGTTCAAGATAATCAGGCAGAGTCAACATGGTTTTGTGAAAGGGAAATAATGTTTAACACCAACTTATTGGAGTTCTTTGAGGAAGTAATGTGTGCTGTGGATAAAGGGGAACCAGTGGATGTAGTGTACTTAAGTTTTCCAAAAGCATTTGGTAAAGTGCCACATCAAAAGTTATTGTGGAAAATATAAGCTCATGGCATAGAGGGTAACATATTAGCATGGATAGAACGTTGGCTGGCTAACAGGGATCAGTGCTGGGACCTTAACCGGTTACAATTTATATAGATGACTTGGGTGAAGGGAAGGATGGGATGGTTGCCAAATTTGCCGATGACACAAAGATAGGGAGGAAAGTAAGTTGTGAAAAGGACATAGAGGCTACAAAAATACATTGATAACTTAAGTGAGTGGGCAAAGTTCTGGCAAATGTATAATGTGGGAAAATGTGAAGTTGGCCATTTTGGCAGGAAGAATCGAAGAAGCATATAATCTAAAAGGCGAGAGATTGTGGAGATCTAAGATTCAAAGGGATCTAGGAGTCTTAGTGCATGAACCACAAAAGGCTAGTATGCAGGTACAGCAAGTAATTAGAAAAACTAATAGAATGTTATAATTTATTGCAAGGAGAATTGAATGCAAAAATAGAGAGGTTACACTTCAGTTGTACAGGGCACGGGGAGCAGCACATCTGAAGTATTGTGTACAGTATTGTTCATCTTATTTAAGGAAGGATGCAAATGCGTTGGAAGCAGTTCAGAGGTTTACCAGACTAGGCTGGGGTGGGCAGATTGGATAGGCTTTTACCCACTGGAGTTTAGAAGAGTAAGATGCGACTTGATTGAAACATACAGGGTGGATGTTTCCTCTTGTGAGAATATAGAACTAGGAGTCACGTTTTACAAAATAAGGGGTCACCCATTTACGACGAAGATGAGGCAAAACTTTATCTCTCTTCCTCAAAATGCAGCATATCTTTAAATATTTTTGAGGTGGATGTGGACAGATTCTTCATAAACAAGGAGGTGATATTTTACTGGGGGGAGGCAGGATGCAGATCTCAGGTCACTGTCAGATCAGCCATGATCTTATTAAATGATGGAGCCAGGGCCCGAATGGGCGACTCGTGCTGCTGGCTTGTATGAAAAGAGACTGGCAGCCAACATAAAAGTCTTCTGCAAGCATATAAATAGTAAAAGGAGGGCAATTCGGGACCAAAAACGGGATTTATGCATGGAGGCTGAAGTACAAGGAGGACATGAAGGCATTAAGAGAGGGTGTAGAAACAATTCATCAGAATGGTTCCAGGGAGAATGGCGGGAACTGCTCATCTGGAGAGCTGGTACAGACAGGATGGGCCGAATTCTGGAAGAATTGTGATCTCGGAGGGTCATAGGGCTGGAGGAGATTAAAGAGATAGGAAAGGGAGAAGCCATGGAGGAATTTAAAAACAAATGAGAACTTTAAAAAGGATGGGGGTGTGGGTCCGTGAGCACAGGAGTGAGGGTGAACAGAATTTGCTGTGAATTAGGAAACAGGCAGCAGAGTTTTCTCAGAAGCCACAAAACTGTAGACATCCACATCAGCAAATTATTAAGTGTACAGTTTAAGCAACAGGGAGTGTTGGCGGCCTTTACAAATCACTCAGCTGTTACAGTTTTCAGTTCTGAGCGAGACCAAATTTCCAACACAGACCAATCAGCCACTTGCAAGATGATGTGCAAAGCAGAACCTTCTTATCCTTAAGCAGTCCTGCACTTGCTGACCTATCCCAGATTTCCATTACTCCAACATTGGCAGCCTTGGCACCGAGGCGCTAAGCTCTGGAATTCTCCCCCTAGATCTCTCGGTCTCACTCTCCGCTTTTAAAAACTGCTCCAATAAAGAACAAAGAAAAGTACAGCATAGGAACAGGCCCTTTGGCCTTCCAAGCCTGCGCTGGCCATGCTGCCCGTCTAAACTAAAATCTTCTACACTTCCGGGGTCCGTATCCCTCTATTCCCATCCTATTCATGTATTTGTCAAGATGCCCCTTAAACGTCACTATCGTCCCTGCTTCTACCACCTCCTCAGGCAGCATATTCCAGGCACCCACTACCCTCTGTGTAAAAAAAACTTACCTCGTACATCTCCTCTAAACCTTTCCCTCGCACCTTAAACCTATGCCCCCTAGTAATTGACTCCTCTACAACGACCAAATCGTCTGGCCACCTATCCTAATATACGGTCCTGTAGCACAATGTCAAATTCAGTTTGATAATGTTCCTGTGAAGTGCTTTCTAATGTGGTGCTATTTGATGGATGTTATAGCTGCTATTGTGTTGATATCCAAGAGAAGTCATGAACTGGCTCCAGACTCTTACTTTTCACTTGGAAAGGCACGCAAGTCATTTCAACACCCTTACCCTGAATACAATTAACAATTATACAACACATGCTTAAAGGGCACATCCGTAAAGAGCTCCCATGTAGTTTACACCATCCAGAAAAATGCTGAAAATTAATTTGAAGTGTGTTTGTCATTTAAGAGTCAGAGTGACAGAAATGTACAGCACCGACAATCAAGCACCTATCTATTCCAATCCCATTCATCAGCACTTGGTCCATAGCCTTGTTTGCTATGGCATTTTAAGTGCTCATTGAAATGCTTCTTAATGTTGTGAGGGTTCCTACCTCTACCATCCTTTCAGGCAGTGAGTTCCACCACCACCCTCTGGATGAAAAGGCTTTCTCTCATCTCTAGGTCCATCACCTTCAAATATATCCCCCCGGTTATTGACCCTTCTACTCAGGGGAAAAGTTTCCTCCTATCTACCCTATCTATGTCTCTCATAACTTTGTACAACTCAATCAGATCCCCCTCATTCTTCTCTGCTCCAAGGAAAACAACCGCAGCCTATCCAGCTTCTCTTCATAGCTGAAACGCTCCAGCCCTTGCAACATCGTGGCGAATCTCCTCCGCACCCTTGCTAGTCCTTCACATCACAATGTGGCTGTTTCGCACAGGGCTAAATCGCTGGCTTTGAAAGCAGACCAAGGCAGGCCAGCAGCACGGTTCGATTCCCGCATCAGCCTCCCCGAACAGGTGCCGGAATGTGACGACTAGGGGCTTTTCACAGTAACTTCATTTGAAACCTACTTGTGACAATAAGCAATTTTCATTTCATTTTATAATCACATCTTTCCTACAGTGTGGTGACCAGAACTGCACACAGTCCTCGAGCTGTGGCCTAATGAGCGTTTTATACAGCTCCACCTTAACCTCCCTTATATCCTGTGCCTTGGCTAATAAAGGCAAGTATTCCATAAGTTGCCGTAACCACCTTATCGCCTGTGCTGCCACCTTCAGGAACATTTGAACATGTATCCCAAGGACTCTCTGGTCCTCTGTACATCCTGGGCCCCACTGTTCATTGTATATTCTCTTACCTTGTTAGTCATCCCACTATGCATTACCTCACACTTTTTAAGAGTTAAATTCCATTCGCCACTGTTCGGCCTATCTGACCAGCCCGCCTTCCTCATCTACTGGAACTGCCAATGTTACTACACCAACAGGTGATGCTGTTCAGGCAGGAAGGTGGTTGTCACCATTACTGGTGCAATTAAGAGTGGTAGGGTGAGAGATTAATTGATGCATCTATCAAAAACAATGGGAGCGAAAATGCCCAATTCATCAACTGAAGTTACTCCAGCCATCATCTTTTTACAGTAACTTCATTGTAGTGTTAATGTAAGCCTACTTGTGACAATAAAGATTATTAATTTAAGGCCAACATATCTTTTCACAAACACAGGACACCCCAAAATACCTTAAACAGCCAATGAAATACCTTTGAAGTGTAGTTACTGTTGTCGTGTGGGGAACACGGCAGCTAATTTGTGCATGGTAAATCCCCAGGAACAGCAATGACCTGCAAATCCTTTATTGAAACTGTTGCTTGAAGGTTGAATATCGGTTGAACACTTAGGGGGAACTTCCTTGCTCTTTTCTCAAACGGTACCATGAAATCTTTTATATCCACCTAAGCCGGGAAGGTATGGCCTTAGTTTAATGTCTCGATTGAAAGATGGCACCTCACTCTCAGTGCCGCACAGTCACCACCAGCCTGCAGAACCAATTACATTTCGATTCCGGCTACACTGGTTGACACCATAAAATTGCATGATAATTCTCTTGGTTAATATCCAACATTCACACCGCAACTTAAATGTCAAGAACATACCATGGAGCTACCTAAGCAGCCATAACGATGGTTGGCTGTCAAACCAGTAAGGGAAAGATTTGAGATGAGTTGAGTGATTTACAGATGGCAGTTGAAATTAAACTTAGTTGCAGAGTAGTGTGAGCTGTAGGAGCGTGCAACTAGAGGCCATAAATACAGAGTTGCCCGAATAACTCCAATAAGGAGAAACATCTTTACCCACAGAGTGGTTAGTGCGAGAAACATTTTAACCACTGAAGTGGTTGCAGCAAATAAGAGAGATAGATTTGAGGGGGAATCATGCACCATCTGATCATGTGCCAATGCTTCAACACTTCAGGCAGGGAGTCTTCAACACAGACTGCAGTCAACTGCTGATAGTGTCCCAGGAGAGCAACACCTGTGTCCACAATTACATCATCCCACCTGACTTGGTACCAAATTCAGCTCATACAACAGAGACAAATGCAATTTAAATCAACAAAACAGGAGCTCAGAGTTAAGAACCCCACAGCTCCGGATCCACCAGGAGTTACACCACACTCACCTCCCCTTCACCAGAACCTACTTTTCCCTCCCCTGTCTCAATGTGCACGAGCCCGACTCATTGTCACTCAGCCCCTTGGCATCCTGCTCCATTTTCCGGTCCCTCTGTATTCTTTCTTAGTGCCCATTTACCTCTCCCGTGTACACCACACTCAGACTCCCTGCCCTCTTCGCACCTCCCTCTCCTTTGCTCCACAATTCCCCCCAGCTCCCGTTTCTCCCTGCCCCCAACTTTGTTGTCCCTCCTTCTGCCATCCCTCCTCTCACACACTCCCTCTGTCCAAACACTCCCTCTGGCCATCCCCCTCACACACTCCCACTGCCACCAGCCCCTTACACACTCCCTCTCCAATCCCCCCTCACACTCCCTCTGCCATCCCCCCCCTCACAGACTCCCTCTGCCATCCCCCCCTCTCACAGACTCCCTCTGCCATCCCCCCACTCACACTCCCTCTGCCATCCCCCCTCACACACTCCCTCTGCCATCCCCCTCACACACTCCCACTGCCACCCCCCTCACACACTCCCACTGCCACCCCCCTCTCACACTCCCTCTGCCATCCCCGCCTCACATTCCCTCTGCCACCCCCTTCACACACTCCCTCTGCCTCACAATCCCTCACAATCCCCATCCCCCCTCACAATCCCCACCCCCCCTCACAATCCCCACCCCCCCCTCACAATCCCCACCTCCCCACACAAACCCCACCCCCCCTCACAATCCCCCCCCCCTCACAATCCGCACCCCCTCTCACAATCCCCACCCCCTCACAACCCCACCCCCCCTCACAATCCCCCCTCCTCCCCCCCACAATCCCCCCTCCTCCCCCCCACAATCCCCCCTACTCCCCTCAATTCCCCCCCCTCCTCCCCCTCACAATCCCCCCTCCTCCCCCTCACAATCCCCCCCTCCTCCCCCTCACAATCGCCCCCTCCTCCCCCTCACATCCCCCCCGCACAATCCCCCCCTCCTCCCCCCTCACAATCCCCCACTCCTCCCCC
The DNA here is from genome assembly GCF_047496885.1 of Scyliorhinus torazame. Taxonomy (NCBI): domain Eukaryota; kingdom Metazoa; phylum Chordata; class Chondrichthyes; order Carcharhiniformes; family Scyliorhinidae; genus Scyliorhinus; species Scyliorhinus torazame. Next base: position 55,425 of record NW_027308853.1, read on the forward strand.
TCACAATCCCCCCCTCCCCCCCTCACAATCCCCCCCCTCCTCCCCCGCACAATCCCCCCTCCTCCCCCTCACAATCCCCCCCTCCTCCCCCTCACATCCCCCCTCCTCCCCCTCACAATCCCCCCCTCCTCCCCCTCACAATCCCCCCCTCCTCCCCCTCACAATCCCCCCCCTCCTCCCCCTCACAATCCCCCCCTCCTCCCCCTCACAATCCCCCCTCCTCCCCCTCACAATCCCCCCCTCCACCCCCACACATCTCCCCCTCCACCCCCACACACCCCCTCCACCCCCACAACCCCCCCCATCTCCCCCTCACAATCCCCTCCTCCTCCCACTCACAATCCCCCCCTCCTCCCCCCTCACAATCCCCCCTCCCCCTCACATCCCCACCCCCTCCCCTCACAATCCCCACCCCCTCCTCCTCCCCTCACAATCCCCACCCCCTCCTCCTCCCCCTCACAATCCCCACCCCCCCTCCTCCCCTTCACAATCCCCACCTCCCCTCACAATCCCCACCCCCCCTCCTCCCCCTCACAATCCCCCCTCCTCCCCCACAATCCCCCCCATCTCCCAATCCCCCCTCCTCCCCCTCACAATCCCCCCCATCTCCCCTCACAATCCCCCCTCCATCCCCTCACAACCCCCTCCTCCCCCCTCCTCCCCCTCACAATCCCCCCTCCTCCCCCTCACAATCCCCCCTCCTCCCCCTCACAATCCCCCCTCAAAATCCCCCCCTCCTCCCCCTCACAATCCCCCCCTCCCTCTCCCTCACATTCCCCCTCGTCCCCCTCAGAATCCCCCCCATCACAATCCCCCCCTCCTCCCCCTCACAATCCGCCCCCCTCCAACCTCACAATCCCCCCTCCTCCCCCCTCACAATCCCCCCCTCCTCCCCCTCACAATCCCCCCCTCCTCCCCCTTCACAATCCCCCCCTCCTCCCCCCTCACCATCCCCCCTCCTCCCCCACAATCCCCCCCATCTCCGAATCCCCCCTCCTCCCCCTCACAATCCCCCCCATCTCCCCTCACAATCCCCCCTCCATCCCCTCACACCCACCTCCATCCCCCTCACAATCCCCCCTCCCTCCCCCTCACAATCCCCCCTCCTGCCCCTCACAAACCCCTCTCCTCCCCCTCACAATCCCCCCTCCTCCCCCTCACAATCCCCCCCTCAAATCCCCCCCTCCTCCCCCTCACATGCCCCCCCTCCTCCCCCTCACAATCACCCCCTCCTCCCCCTCACAATCCCCCCCATCACAATCCCCCCCATCTCCCCTCACAATCCGCCCCCCCTCCAACCTCACAATCCCCCCCTCCTCCCCCCTCACAATCCCCCCCTCCTCCCCCCTCACCATCCCCCCCTCCTCCCCCTCACCATCCCCCCCCTCCTCCCCCTCACCATCCCCCCCCTCCTCCCCCTCACCATCCCACCCTCCTCCCCCTTACCATCCCCCCCTCCTCCCCCTTACCGTCCCCCCTCCTCCCCTTACCATCCCCCCCTCACAATCCCCCCTCCTCCCCCTCACAATCCCCACCCCCTCCTCCCCCTCACAATCCCCCCTCCCTCCCCCCCTCACAATCCCCCTCCTCCCCCTCACACTCCCCCCTACTCCCCCTCACAATCCCCCCCCTCCTCCCCCTCACAATCCCCCCTCCTCCCCCTCACAACCCCCCCCTCCCTCCCCCTCACAATCCCCCCCTCCTCCCCCTCACAATCCCCCCTCCTCCCCCTCACAATCCCCCCCTCCTCCCCCTCACAATCCCCCCTCCTCCCCCTCACAATCCCCCCCCCCTCCCCTCACAATCCCCCCCTCCTCCCCCTCACAATCCCCCCCTCCTCCCCCTCACAATCCCCCCTCCTCCCCCTCACAATCCCCCCCTCCTCCCCCTCACAATCCCCCCCTCCTCCCCCTCACAATCCCCCCCTCCTCCCCCTCACAATCCCCCCCTCCTCCCCCCTCACAATCCCCCCCTCCTCCCCCTCACAATCCCCCCTCCTCCCCTCACAATCCCCCCTCCTCCCCCTCACAATCCCCCCCTCCTCCCCCTCACAATCCCCCCCTCCTCCCCCTCACAATCCCCCCCTCCTCCCCCTCACAATCCCCCTCCTCCCCTCACAATCCCCCCCTCCACCCCACACAATCTCCCCCCTCCACCCCCACAACCCCCCCCATCTCCCCTCACAATCCCCTCCTCCTCCCACTCACAATCCCCCCCTCCTCCCCCCTCACAATCCCCCCTCCCCCTCACAATCCCCACCCCCTGCCCTCACAATCCCCACCCCCTCCTCCTCCCTCACAATCCCCCACCCTCCTCCTCCCCCTCACAATCCCACCCCCCCTCCTCCCCTTCACAATCCCCACCTCCCCCTCACAATCCCCACCCCCCCTCCTCCCCCTCACAATCCCCCCCTCCTCCCCCACAATCCCCCCCATCTCCCAATCCCCCCTCCTCCCCCTCACAATCCCCCCCATCCCCCACAATCCCCCCTCCATCCCCTCACAACCCCCCTCCATCCCCCCTCCTCCCCCTCACAATCCCCCCCTCCTCCCCCTCACAATCCCCCCCCCTCCTCCCCCTCACAATCCCCCCTCAAAATCCCCACCTCCTCCCCCTCACAATCCCCCCCCTCCCTCACCCTCACAATCCCCCCCCTCCTCCCCCTCAGAATCCCCCCCCATCACAATCCCCCCCTCCTCCCCTCACAATCCGCCCCCCCTCCAACCTCACAATCCCCCCCTCCTCCCCCCTCACAATCCCCCCCCTCCTCCCCCTCACAATCCCCCCTCCTCCCCCTTCACCATCCCCCCCTCCTCCCCCTCACCATCCCCCCCTCCTCCCCCCTTACCATCCAACCCTCCTCCCCCTTACCATCCCCCCTCCCTCCCCCTACCATCCCCCCTCCTCCCCCTCACCATCCCCCCCTCCTCCCCCTCACAATCCCCCTCCTCCCCCTCACAATCCCCCCTTCCTCCCCCTCACAATCCCCCCTTCCTCCCCCTCACAATCCCCCCCTCCTCCCCCTCACAATCCCCCCCCTCCTCCCCCTCACAATCCCCCCCTCCACCCCCACACAATCTCCCCCTCCACCCCCACACAATCTCCCCCTCCACCCCCACAACCCCCCCCATCTCCCCCTCACAATCCCCTCCTCCTCCCACTCACAATCCCCCCCTCCTCCCCCCTCACAATCCCCCCTCCCCCTCACAATCCCCACCCCCTCCCCTCACAATCCCCACCCCCTCCTCCTCCCCTCACAATCCCCACCCCCTCCTCCTCCCCCTCACAATCCCCACCCCCCCCTCCTCCCCTTCACATCCCCACCTCCCCCTCACAATCCCCACCCCCCCTCCTCCCCCTCACAATCCCCCCTCCTCCCCCACAATCCCCCCCATCTCCCAATCCCCCCTCCTCCCCCTCACAATCCCCCCCATCTCCCCTCACAATCCCCCCTCCATCCCCTCACAACCCCCCTCCATCCCCCCTCCTCCCCCTCACAATCCCCCCTCCTCCCCCTCACAATCCCCCCCCTCCTCCCCCTCACAATCCCCCCCTCAAAATCCCCCCCTCCTCCCCCTCACAATCCCCCCCTCCTCTCCCTCACAATTCCCCCTCGTCCCCCTCAGAATCCCCCCCCATCACAATCCCCCCCTCCTCCCCTCACAATCCGCCCCCCCCTCCAACCTCACAATCCCCCCTCCTCCCCCCTCACAATCCCCCCCTCCTCCCCCCTCACAATCCCCCCCTCCTCCCCCTTCACAATCCCCCCCTCCTCCCCCTCACCATCCCCCCCTCCTCCCCCACAATCCCCCCATCTCCGAATCCCCCCTCCTCCCCCTCACAATCCCCCCCATCGCCCCTCACAATCCCCCCTCCATCCCCTCACAACCCACCTCCATCCCCCTCACAATCCCCCCTCCTCCCCCTCACAATCCCCCCTCCTGCCCCCTCACAAACCCCTCTCCTCCCCCTCACAATCCCCCCTCCTCCCCCTCACAATCCCCCCCTCAAATCCCCCCCTCCTCCCCCTCACAATCCCCCCCCTCCTCCCCCTCACAATCACCCCCCTCCTCCCCCTCACAATCCCCCCATCACAATCCCCCCCATCTCCCCTCACAATCCGCCCCCCCTCCAACCTCACAATCCCCCCCTCCTCCCCCCTCACAATCCCCCCCTCCTCCCCCCTCACCATCCCCCCCTCCTCCCCCTCACCATCCCCCCCTCCCTCCCCCACACCATCCCCCCCTCCTCCCCCTCACCATCCCACCCTCCTCCCCCTTACCATCCCCCCTCCCTCCCCCTTAACGTCCCCCTCCTCCCCCCTTACCACCCCCCCCTCACAATCCCCCCTCCTCCCCCTCACATCCCCACCCCCTCCTCCCCCTCACAATCCCCCCTCCTCCCCCCCCCTCACAATCCCCCCCTCCTCCCCCTCACAATCCCCCCTACTCCCCCTCACAATCCCCCCCTCCTCCCCCTCACAATCCCCCCTCCTCCCCCTCACAACCCCCCCTCCCCTCCCCCTCACATCCCCCCCTCCTCCCCCTCACAATCCCCCCCTCCTCCCCCTCACAATCCCCCCTCCTCCCCCTCACAATCCCCCCCTCCCCCCCTCACAATCCCCCCCCCCTCCCCCCTCACAATCCCCCCCTCCTCCCCCTCACAATCCCCCCCTCCTCCCCCTCACATCCCCCCCCTCCTCCCCCTCACAATCCCCCCCTCCTCCCCCTCACAATCCCCCCCTCCTCCCCCTCACAATCCCCCCCTCCTCCCCCTCACAATCCCCCCTCCTCCCCCTCACAATCCCCCCCTCCTCCCCCTCACAATCCCCCCCTCCTCCCCCTCACAATCCCCCCCTCCTCCCCCTCACAATCCCCCCCTCCTCCCCCTCACAATCCCCCCCTCCTCCCCCTCACAATCCCCCCCTCCTCCCCCTCACAATCCCCCCTCCTCCCCCTCACAATCCCCCCTCCACCCCCACACAATCTCCCCCCTCCACCCCCACAACCCCCCCCATCTCCCCCTCACAATCCCCCTCCTCCCACTCACAATCCCCCCCTCCCTCCCCCCTCACAATCCCCCCCTCCCCCTCACATCCCCACCCCCTGCCCTCACAATCCCCACCCCCTCCCTCCTCCCCCTCACAATCCCCACACCCTCCTCCGCCCCCTCACAATCCCCACCCCCCCTCCTCCCCTTCACAATCCCCACCTCCCCCTCACAATCCCCACCCCCCCTCCTCCCCCTCACAATCCCCCCTCCTCCCCCCACAATCCCCCCCATCTCCCAATCCCCCTCCTCCCCCTCACAATCCCCCCCCATCCCCCCTCACAACCCCCCTCCATCCCCCCTCCTCCCCCTCACAATCCCCCCTCCTCCCCCTCACAATCCCCCCCTCCTCCCCCTCACAATCCCCCCCTCAAATCCCCACCTCCTCCCCCTCACAATCCCCCCCTCCTCCTCCCTCACAATCCCCCCCTCCTCCCCCTCAGAATCCCCCCCATCACAATCCCCCCCTCCTCCCCTCACAATCCGCCCCCCCTCCAACCTCACAATCCCCCCCTCCTCCCCCCTCACAATCCCCCCCTCCTCCCCCTCACAATCCCCCCCTCCTCCCCCTTCACCATCCCCCCCTCCTCCCCCTCACCATCCCCCCCTCCTCCCCCTTACCATCCAACCCTCCTCCCCCTTACCATCCCCCCTCCTCCCCCTTACCATCCCCCCTCCTCCCCCTCACCATCCCCCCCTCCTCCCCCTCACAATCCCCCCTCCTCCCCCTCACAATCCCCCCTCCTCCCCCTCACAATCCCCCCCTTCCTCCCCCTCACAATCCCCCCCTCCTCCCCCTCACAATCCCCCCCTCCTCCCCCTCACAATCCCCCCCTCCTCCCCCTCACAATCCCCCCCTCCTCCCCCTCACAATCCCCCCCCTCCTCCTCCCCCTCACAATCCCCCCCTCCCCCCCCTCACAATCCCCCTCCTCCCCCTCACAATCCCCCCCCATCACAATCCCCCCCTCCTCCCCTCACAATCCGCCCCCCCTCCAACCTCACATCCCCCCCTCCTCCCCCTTCACCATCCCCCCCTCCTCCCCCTCACCATCCCCCCCTCCTCCCCCTTACCATCCCCCCCCTCCTCCCCCTTACCATCCCCCCCTCCTCCCCCTCACAATCCCCCCCTCCTCCCCCCCCTCACGATCCCCCCCTCCTCCCCCTCACAATCCCCCCCTCCTCCCCCTCACAATCCCCCCCTCCTCCCCCTCACAATCCCCCCCCTCCTCCCCCTCACAATCCCCCCCTCCTCCCCCTCACAATCCCCCCCTCCTCCCCCTCACAATCCCCCCCTCCTCCCCCTCACAATCCCGCCCCTCCTCCCCCTCACAATCCCCCCTCCTCCCCCTCACAATCCCCCCCATCTCCCCCTCACAATCCCCCCTCCTCCCCCTCACATTCCCCCTCTCATCCCCTCACAATCCCCCTCCTCCTCCCCCTCACAATCCCCCCCTCCTCCCCCTCACAATCCCCCCCCTCCTCCCCTCACAATCCCCCCTCCTCCCCCTCACAATCCCCCCTCCTCCCCCTCACAATCCCCCCCTCCTCCCCCTCACAATCCCCCCCTCCTCCCCCTCACAATCCCCCCCTCCTCCCTCTCACAAACCCCCCCTCCACCCCCACACAATCCCCCCCATCTCCCCCTCACAATCCCCTCCTCCCTCCCACTCACAATCCCCCCCTCCTCCCCCCTCACAATCCCCCCCTCCCCCTCACAATCCCCACCCCCTCCCCTCACAATCCCCACCCCCTCCTCCTCCCCTCACAATCCCCACCCCCTCCGCCTCCCCCTCACATTCCCCACCCCCTCCTCCTCCCCCTCACAATCCCCACCCCCCTCCTCCCCTTCACAATCCCCACCTCCCACTCACAATCCCCACCCCCCCTCCTCCCCCTCACAATCCCCCCTCCTCCCCCACAATCCCCCCTCCTCCCCCTCACAATCCCCCTCCATCCCCTCACAACCCCCTCCTCCCCTCACAATCCCCCCTCCTCCCCCTCACATCCCCCCTCCTCCCCCTCACAATCCCCCCTCCTCCCCTCACAATCCCCCCCCTTAATCCCCCCTCCTCCCCCTCACAATCCCCCCCTCCTCCCCTCACAATCCCCCCTCACAATCCACCCCTCACAATCCCCCCCTCCTCCCCCTCACAATCCCCCCCTCCTCCCCCTCACAATCCCCCCCCTCCTCACAATCCCCCCCCTCCTCCCCTCACAATCCCCCCCTCCTCCCCCTCACAATCCCCCCCATCACAATCCACCCTCCTCCAACCTCACAATCCCCCCCTCCTCCCCCTCACAATCCCCCCCCCTCACATCCCCCCCTCCTCCCCCTTCACAATCCCCCCCTCCTCCCCCGTCACAATCCCCCCTCCTCCCCCTTACCATCCCCTCTTCCTCCCCCTTACCAATCCCCCCTCCTCCCCCTTACCATCCCCTCTTCCTCCCCCTTACCATCCCCCCTCCTCCCATTCCCATCCCCTCCCCTCCTACTCCCCATCCCCCTCCTCCCATCCCCCTCACAATCTCCTCCCCCTCACCATCCCCCCTCCTCCCCTCACCATCCCCCCTCCTCCCCTCACCATCCCCCCTCCTCCCCCTCACCATCCCCACCTCCTCCCCCTCACCATCCCCCCCCTCCTCCCCCTCACCATCCCCCCCTCACCATCCCCCCCCTCCTCCCCTCACCATCCCCCCCTCCTCCCCTCACCATCCCCCCCTCCTCCCCCTCACCACCCCCCCTCCTCCCCCTCACCATCCCCCCTCCTCCCCCTCACATCCCCCCTCCTCCCCTCACCATCCCCCCCCTCCTCCCCCTCACCATCCCCCCCTCCTCCCCCTCACCATCCCCCCCCTCCTCCCCCTCACCACCCCCCCCCTCCTCCCCTCCCCCTCACAATCCCCCCTCCTCCCCCTCACATCCCCCTCCTCCCCTCACAATCCCCCCCTCCTCCCCTCACAATCCCCCCCTCCTCCCCCTCACAATCCCCCCCCTCCTCCCCCGCACAATCCCCCCCCTCCTCCCCCTCACAATCCCCCCCTCCTCCCCTCACAATCCCCCCCCTCCTCCCCTCACAATCCCCCCTTCCTCCCCTCACCATCCTCCCCTCCTCCCCCCTGCCCCTCACAATCCCCCCTCCTCCCCCTCACATCCCCCTCCTCCCCCTCACAATCCCCCCTCCTCCCCCTCACAATCCCCCCTCCTCCCCTCCCCTCACAATCCCCCCCTTCTCCCCCCTCACAATTCCCCCCTCCTCCCTCCCCCTCACAATTCCCCCCTCCTCCCCCCCTCCCCCTCACAATTCCCCCCCTCCTCCCCCCCTCCCCACAATCCCCCCTCCTCCCCCTCACATCCCCCCCTCCCCCTCACATTCCCCCTCCTCCCCCCCTCCCCCTCACAATCCCCCCCTCCTCCCCCTCACAATCCCCCCTCCTCCCCCTCACAATCCCCCCCTCCTCCCCCCTCCCCCTCACAATCCCCCCCTCCATCCCCCCCTCCCCCTCCCCCCCCTCCCCCCCCCTCCCCCTCACAATCCCCCCCTCCCCCTCACAATCCCCCCTCCTCCCCCCTCCCCTCACAATCCCCCCCTCCTCCCCCCTCCCCCTCACAATCCCCCCCCCTCCTCCCCCTCACAATCCCCCCCCTCCTCCCCCTCACAATCCCCCCCCTCCTCCCCCTCACAATCCCCCCCCTTCCTCCCCCTCACAATCCCCCCTTCCTCCCCCTCTCAATCCCCCCCCTCCTCCCCTCACAATCCCCCCCTCCTCCCCCTCACCATCCCGCCCCTCACCATCCCGCCCCCTCCTCCCCCTCACCATCCCGCCCCCTCCTCCCCCTCACCATCCCCCCCCTCCCCCTCACCATCCCGCCCCCTCCTCCCCCTCCCCCCCTCCTCCGCCCCTCACCATCCCCCTCCTCCCCTCACCATCCCCCCCTCCTCCCCCTTACCATCCCCCCCTCCTCCCCCTCACCATTCCCCCTCCCTCCTCCCCATCCCCTCACAATCCCCCCCTCCTCCCCCTCACAATCCCCCTCCTCCCCCTCACAATCCCCCCTCCTCCCCCTCACAATCCCCCCCTCCTCCCCCTCACAATCCCCCCCCCTCCCCCTCACAATCCCCCCCCTCCTCCCCCTCACAACCCCCCCCCTCCTCCCCTCACAATCCCCCCCTCCTCCCCCTCACAATCCCCCCCCTCCTCCCCCTCACAATCCCCCCCCCTCCTCCCCCTCACAAATCCCCCCCTTCCTCCCCTCACCATCCGCCCCTCCTCCCCTCACCATTGCCCCTCCTCACAATCCCCCCTCCTCCCCCTCACAATCCCCCTCCTCCCCCTCACAATCCCCCCTCCTCCCCCTCACAATTCCCCCCTCCTCCCCCCTCCCCCTCACAATCCCCCCCTTCTCCCCCTCACAATTCCCCCCTCCTCCCCCCTCCCCCCTCACAATTCCCCCCTCCTCCCCCCTCCCCCTCACAATCCCCCTCCCCCCCCCTCCCCCTCACAATCCCCCCCTCCTCCCCCCCTCCCCCTCACAATCCCCCCCTCCCCCTCACAATCCCCCCCCCTCCTCCCCCCCTCCCCCCTCACAATCCCCCCCTCCCCCTCACAATCCCCCCCCTCCTCCCCC
>NW_027308854.1:0-65000 GCF_047496885.1 Scyliorhinus torazame
ACACACACACACAAAAACAAAAACAAAAACACACACACAAAAACAAGCACACACACACAAACAAAAACACACACAAAAAGAAAAACACACACACAAAAAGAAAAACACACACAAAAACAAAAACACACACAAAAACAAGCACACACACAAACAAAAACACACACACAAAAACAAAAACACACATTAAAACAAACGCACACACACACTCACAAAAACAAAACCATACACAAAAACAAAAACACACACATAAACAAAAACACACACAAATAAAAACAAAAACACACACAAAAACAAACACACACACACACAAACACACACACAAAAACCAAAACACACACAAAAACAAGCACACACACAAACAAAAACACACACACAAAAACAAAAACACACATAAAAACAAACGCACACACACACTCACAAAAACAAAACCATACACAAAAACAAAAACACACACATAAACAAAAACACACACAAATAAAAACAAATACACACACACAAAAACAAAAACACACACAAAAACAAAAACACACACACACACAAAATCAAAAACACACACAAAAACAAAAACACACACACACGAAAACAAAATCACACACAAAAACAAAAGCACACACATACAAACACACAGACACAAAAACAAAAACACACACAAACACAAAAACACATACAAAAACAAAAACACACACACACACAAAAACACACAAAAAAACAAAAACATATACACACACGCAGAAACAAAAACACACAAAATAAAAACACACACACACACGCAAAAACAAAATCACACACAAAAAAAACACACACAAAATCAAAAACACACACACACACAAAAACAAAAACACACACAAAAACAAAAACACACACACACAAAAACACACAAAAACAAACACACACACACACATAAAAATAAACGCACACACACACTCACAAAAACAAACACACACACACACAAACACACACACAAAAACAAAAACACACAAAAATACAAAAACACACACAAAAACAAAAACACACAAAAATACAAAAACACACACAAACACACACAAAAACAAAAATGCACACAAAAACAAAAACACACACACACACAAAAACAAAATCACACACAAAAACAAAACAACACACACACAAAAACAAAAACACACACAAAAACAAACACACACACAAAAACAAAAACACACACACACACACAAAAACAAAAACACACACACACACAAAATCAAAAACACACACAAAAACACACTCACACACACAAAAACAAAAATACACACAAAAATAAAAACACACACACACAAAAACAAACACACACACACACACAAAAACACATTCACCCACACAAAAACAAACACACACACAACAACAAAAACACACACAAAAACAAAAACACACACAAAAATAAAAACACACACACACAAAAACAAACACACACACACACACAAAAACACATTCACCCACACAAAAACAAACACACACACAACAACAAAAACACACACAAAAACATAAACACACACAAAAAACAAAAACACACAAAAACAAAAACACACAAAAACAGAAAAACACAAAAAAACAAAAACACACAAAAACAAAAACACACACACACACACAAACAAAAACACACACAAAAACAAAAACAAACAAAAACACACACAAAACCAGAAACACACACATAAACAAAAACACACACACACACAAAAACAAAATCACACACATACACAAACAAAAACACACACAAAAACAAAAAAACACACACAAAAACAAAAACACACACAATAACGAACACACACACACTCAAAAACAAAAACATACACAAAAGCAAAAACACACACACACGTAAACACACACACTCACACAAACAAAAACACACACAAAAACAAAAACACACTCACACACAAAAACAAAAACACACACAGAAAAACAAAAACGCACACAAAAACAAAAACACACACACAGAAACAAAAACACACACAAAAACAAAAACACCCACAAGAATAAACACACACACACAAAAACAAACACACACACACACACACAAAAACAAAAAAAAAACACAAAAACAAAAACACACTCACACACACAAACAAATACACACACGAAAACAAAAACACACAGACACAAAAACAAAAAAAAACACAAAAACAAATACATACACATACAAAAACAGAAACACACACAAAAACAAAAACACACACACAGAAACAAAATCACACACAAAACAAAAGCACACACACAAACACACACACACGCAAAAACAAACACAAAAACAAAAACACACACACACAAAAACAAACACAAAATCAAAAACACACACAAAAACAAACACACACACACACAAACAAAAACACACACAAAAACAAAAACACACACACACAAAAACAAACACACACACAAAAACAAAAACAAAAACACACACACGCACACACACACAAAAACAAGCACACACACACAAACAAAAACACACACACACACAAAAACACACACACAAAAACAAAAACACACATAAAAACAAACGCACACACACACTCACAAAAACAAAAACACACACACAAAAACAAAAACACACACAAAAACAAAAACACACACTCACAATAACAAAAACACACACAAAAACAAAAACACGCGCACACACACAAACAAAAACACACACAAACAAAACAACACACACACGAACACACACACAGAAACAAAAACACACACAAAAACAAACACACACACAAAAACAAAAACACACACACACAAACAAAAACACACACAAACAAAAACACACACAAAAACAAAAACACACACACACACACAAAAACAAAAACACACACAAAAACAAATACACACACACAAAAACAAAAACACACACAAAAACAAAAACACACACACACACAAAATCAAAGACACACACAAAAACAAAAACACACACACACAAAAACAAAAACACACACACACAAAAACAAAAACACACACAAACACAAAACTACACACAAAAACAAAAACACACACACACGCAAAAACAAAATCACACACAAAAAAAAACACACACAAAATCAAAAACACACACACACAAATACAAACACACACACACACAAAAACAAAAACACACACAAAAACAAAAACACACACACACAAAAACAAACACACACACACACAAAAACAAAATCACACATAAAAACAAAACAACACACACACAAACACACACACAAAAACAAAAACACACACAAAAACAAACACACACAAAAACAAAAACACACACAAAAACAAACACACACACACACACAAACAAAAACACACACACACCCACAATAACAAAAACACACACAAAAACAAACACACACACACAAACAAAAACACACATTAATCAAAAGCACACATAAAAATAAACGCACACACACACACACAAAAACAAAAACACACAAAAATACAAAAACACACACAAAAACAAAAACACACAAAAATACAAAAACACCCACAAACACACACAAAAACAAAAATGCACACAAAAACAAAAACACACACACACACAAAAACAAAAACACACACACACACACAAAAACAAAATCACACACAAAAACAAATACACCCACACACACAAAAGCAAAAACACACACACACACAAAAACAAAAACACACACGCACACAAAAACAAAAACACACACAAAAACAATAACACACACAGAACCAAATACACACACACACACAAAAACTATAACACACACAAAAACACACACAGACACACACAAAAACAAAAACACACACACACAAAAACAAAAACACACACAAAAACAAAAACACACATACACACACAAAAACAAATACACCCACACACACAAAAGCAAAAACACACACACACACAAAAACAAAAACACACACGCACACAAAAACAAAAACACACACAAAAACAAACACACACACAAAAACAAAAACACACACACAAACAAAAACACACACAAAAACAAAAACACACACACACAAAAACAAAAACACACACAAAAACAAAAACACACACACACAATCAAAAACACACACAAAAACAAAAACACACACACACAAAATCAAAAACACACACAAAAACAAAAACACACACACACACACAAAAATAAAAACACAGACAAAAACAAAAACACACACACACGCACACACACAAACAAAAACACACACAAAAGCAAAAACAAAAACACACACACACACAGAAACAAAATCACACACAAAAACAAACACACACACACAAAAAAAACACACACAAAATCAAAAACACACACAAAAACAAACACACACACACACAAAAAAAACACACACAAAAACAAAAACACACACACACAAAAACAAAAACACACAAAAGCAAACACACACACACACACAAAAACAAAAAACACACACAAAAATAAAAACACACTCACACAAAAACAAACACACACACACACACAAAAACACATTCACCCACACAAAAACAAACACACACACAACAACAAAAACACACACAAAAGCAAAAACACACACACACACACACAAACAAAAACACACACAAAAACAAAAACAAACAAAAACACACACAAAACCAGAAACACACACACAAACAAAAACACACACACACAAAAATAAAAACACACACAAAAACAAAAACACACACGCGCACACACACACAAACAAAAACACACACAAAAGCAAAAACACACACACACACCCACAAAAACAAAAACACACACAAAAACAAAAACACACACACACACTGAAACAAAAACACACACAAAAACAAAAACACACACACACAAACACACACACACAAACAAAAACACACACAAAAGCAAAAACACACACACACAAAAAACTAAAACAAAAACGCACACAGACACAAAAACAAAATCACACACAAAAACAAATACACCCACACACACAAAAGCAAAAACACACACACACACAAAAACAAAAACACACACGCACACAAAAACAAAAACACACACAAAAACAATAACACACACAGAACCAAATACACACACACACACAAAAACTATAACACACACAAAAACACACACAGACACACACAAAAACAAAAACACACACACACAAAAACAAAAACACACACAAAAACAAAAACACACATACACACACAAAAACAAATACACCCACACACACAAAAGCAAAAACACACACACACACAAAAACAAAAACACACACGCACACAAAAACAAAAACACACACAAAAACAATAACACACACAGAACCAAACACACACACACAAAAACAAAAACACACACAAAAACAAAAACATACACAAAAGCAAAAACACACACACACAAAAAACTAAAATAAAAACGCACACACACACAAAAACAAAAACACACTCAAAAACAAATACACCCACACACACAAAAGCAAAAACACACACACACACAAAAACAAAAACACACACGCACACAAAAACAAAAACACACACAAAAACAATAACACACACAGAACCAAACACACACACACACACAGAAAAACTATAACACACACAAAAACACACACAGACACACACAAAAACAAAAACACACACACACAAAAACAAAAACACACACAAAAACAAAAACACACATACACACACAAAAACAAACACACACACACAAAAAAACAAACACACACACACACACACAATAACAAAAACACACACAAAAACAAAAATGCACACAAAAACAAAAACACACACACACACAAAAACAAAAACACACACACACACACAAAAACAAAATCACACACAAAAACAAAAACACACACACACAATCAAAAACACACACAAAAACAAAAACACACACACACAAAATCAAAAACACACACAAAAACAAAAACACACACACACACACAAAAATAAAAACACAGACAAAAACAAAATCACACACACACACACACACACAAACAAAAACACACACAAAAGCAAAAACAAAAACACACACACACACAAAAACAAAATCACACACAAAAACAAACACACACACACAAAAAAAACACACACAAAATCAAAAACACACACAAAAACAAACACACACACACACAAAAAAAACACACACAAAAACAAAAACACACACACACAAAAACAAAAACACACAAAAGCAAACACACACACACAAAAACAAAAAACACACACAAAAATAAAAACACACACACACAAAAACAAACACACACACACACACAAAAACACATTCACCCACACAAAAACAAACACACACACAACAACAAAAACACACACAAAAGCAAAAACACACACACACACACACAAACAAAAACACACACAAAAACAAAAACAAACAAAAACACACACAAAACCAGAAACACACACACAAACAAAAACACACACACACAAAAATAAAAACACACACAAAAACAAAAACACACACGCGCACACACACACAAACAAAAACACACACAAAAGCAAAAACACACACACACACCCACAAAAACAAAAACACACACAAAAACAAAAACACACACACACACTGAAACAAAAACACACACAAAAACAAAAACACACACACACAAACACACAGACACAAACAAAAACACACACAAAAGCAAAAACACACACACACAAAAAACTAAAACAAAAACGCACACACACACAAAAACAAAATCACACACAAAAACAAATACACCCACACACACAAAAGCAAAAACACACACACACACAAAAACAAAAACACACACGCACACAAAAACAAAAACACACACAAAAACAATAACACACACAGAACCAAATACACACACACACACACAAAAACTATAACACACACAAAAACACACACAGACACACACAAATACAAAAACACACACACACAAAAACAAAAACACACACAAAAACAAAAACACACATACACACACAAAAACAAATACACCCACACACACAAAAGCAAAAACACACACACACACAAAAACAAAAACACACACACACACAAAAACAAAAACACACACAAAAACAAAAACATACACAAAAGCAAAAACACACACACACAAAAAACTAAAATAAAAACGCACACACACACAAAAACAAAAACACACACACACAAAAACAAAAACACACACAAAAACAAAAACACACATACACACACAAAAACAAACACACACACACAAAAAAACAAACACACACACACACACAATAACAAAAACACACACAAAAACAAAAACACAAACAAACACAAAAACAAAAACACACACACAAAAACAAAATCTTACACACACAAAAACCAAAACACACACACACAAAAACAAAAACACACACAAAAACAAAAACAGTCACAAAAACACACACACACAAAAACAAATACACACACAAAAGCAGAAACACACACACACAAAAACAAAAACACACAAACACAAAAACAAAAACACATACAAAAACAAAAACAAAAACACACACAATAACAAAAAAACACACACACACACAAAAACAAAAACACACACAAAAACAAAAACAAACACAAAAACAAAAACACATACACAAAAACAAAAACACACAAAAACAAAAACACACACAAAAAAAACACACACACACACACAAAAATAAAAACACACACAAAAACAAAAACACACACGCGCACACACACACAAACAAAAACACACACAAAAGCAAAAACACACACACACACCCACAAAAACAAAAACACACACAAAAACAAAAACGCACACACACACAAAAACAAAAACACACACAAAAACAATCACACACACAGAACCAAACACACACACACACACAGAAAAACTATAACACACACAGACACACACAAAAACAAAAACACACACACACAAAAACAAAAACACACACAAAAACAAAAACACACACACACACAAAAACAAATACACCCACACACACAAAAGCAAAAACACACACACACACAAAAACAAAAACACACACGCACACAAAAACAAAAACACACACAAAAACAATAACACACACAGAACCAAACACACACACACACACACAAAAACAAAAGCACACACAAAAACAAAAACATACACAAAAGCAAAAACACACACACACAAAAAACTAAAATAAAAACGCACACACACACAAAACCAAAAACACACACAAAAACAAATACACCCACACACACAAAAGCAAAAACACACACACACAAAAAAACAAAAACACACACGCACACAAAAACAAAAACACACACAAAACAATAACACACGCAGAACCAAACACACACACACACACAGAAAAACTATAGCACACACAAAAACACACACAGACACACACAAAAACAAAAACACACACACACAAAAACAAAAACACACACAAAAACAAAAACACACATACACACACAAAAACAAACACACACACACACAAAAACAAACACACACACACACACAATAACAAAAACACACACAAAAACAAAAACACAAACAAACACAAAAACAAAAACACACACACACAAAAACAAAATCTTACACACACAAAAACCAAAACACACACACACAAAAACAAAAACACACACAAAAACAAAAACAGTCACAAAAACACACGAACACAAAAACAAAAACACATACAAAAACAAAAACAAAAACACACACAATAACAAAAACACACACAAAAACAAAAACACACACAAAAACAAAAACACACATAAAAACAAAAGCACACACATAAAAACAAAAACAAAAACACACACACAAAAACAAAAACACTCAAAAACAAAAACACACACAAAAAAAACACACACAAACACACAAAAAAAAACACACACAAAAACAAAAACACACATACACACACACACAAAAAAACACATTCACGCACACAAAAACAAAAACACACACAAAAACAAAAACACACACACACACACAAAAAACAAAAACACACAGAAAATCAAACACACACACAACAACAAAAACACACACGCGCACACACACACAAACAAAAACACACACAAAAGCAAAAACACACACACACACCCACAAAAACAAAAACACACACAAAAACAAAAACACACACACACACTGAAACAAAAACACACACAAAAACAAAAACACACACACACAAACACACACACACAAACAAAAACACACTCAAAAGCAAAAACACACACACACACAAAAACAAAAACACACACGCACACAAAAACAAAAACACACACAAAAACAATCACACACACAGAACCAAACACACACACACACACAGAAAAACTATAACACACACAGACACACACAAAAACAAAAACACACACACACAAAAACAAAAACACACACAAAAACAAAAACACACATACACACACAAAAACAAATACACCCACACACACAAAAGCAAAAACACACACACACACAAAAACAAAAACACACACGCACACAAAAACAAAAACACACACAAAAACAATAACACACACAGAACCAAACACACACACACACACACAAAAACAAAAGCACACACAAAAACAAAAACATACACAAAAGCAAAAACACACACACACAAAAAACTAAAATAAAAACGCACACACACACAAAACCAAAAACACACACAAAAACAAATACACCCACACACACAAAAGCAAAAACACACACACACAAAAAAACAAAAACACACACGCACACAAAAACAAAAACACACACAAAACAATAACACACGCAGAACCAAACAGACACACACACACAGAAAAACTATAGCACACACAAAAACACACACAGACACACACAAAAACAAAAACACACACACACAAAAACAAAAACACACACAAAAACAAAAACACACATACACACACAAAAACAAACACACACACACACAAAAACAAACACACACACACACACAATAACAAAAACACACACAAAAACAAAAACACAAACAAACACAAAAACAAAAACACACACACACAAAAACAAAATCTTACACACACAAAAACCAAAACACACACACACAAACAAAAGCACACACACACAAACACACACACACAAAAACAACAACATACACAAAAACAAAAACACACACAAAAACAAAAACAGTCACAAAAACACACGAACACAAAAACAAAAACACATACAAAAACAAAAACAAAAACACACACAATAACAAAAACACACACACACACACACACACACACACAAAAACAAAAACACACACAAAAACAAAAACACACACAAAAACAAAAACACACATAAAAACAAAAGCACACACATAAAAGCAAAAACAAAAACACACACACAAAAACAAAAACACTCAAAAACAAAAACACACACAAAAAAACACACACAAACACACAAAAAAAAACACACACAAAAACAAAAACACACATACACACACACACAAAAAAACACATTCACGCACACAAAAACAAAAACACACACAAAAACAAAAACACACACACACACACAAAAAACAAAAACACACAGAAAATCAAACACACACACAACAACAAAAACACACACACAAAAACAAAAACACACATAAAAACAAAAACACACACATAAAAACAAAAACAAAAACACACACAAAAACAAAAACACACACACACAAAAACAAAAACACACACAAAAACACACACACACCAACAAAAACACACGCAAAAACTAACACACACACACAAAAGCAAAAACACACACAAAAACACACACAAAAACAAAAACACACAAACAAAACCTCACACAAAAACAAAAACACACACACACACATTCAAAAACACACACAAAAACAAAAAAACACACACACAAAATCAAAAACACACACAAAAACAAAAACACACACACACACACAAAAATAAAAACACACACACAAACAAAAACACACACAAAAGCAAAAACACACGCACACACACAAAAACAAAAACACACGCAAAATCAAAAACACACACACACAAAAAGAAAAACACCCACAAAAACAAAAACACACACACACACACAAAACCAAAAACACACACAAAAACAAAAACACACACACACACACTGAAACAAAAACACACACAAAAACACACACACACAAACACACACACACAAACAAAAACACACACACACTGAAAGAAACAAAATCATACACAAAACAAAAACACACCCAAAAATAAAAACACACGCACTCAAAAACAAAAACATACACAAAAACAAAAACACACACACACAAAAAACAAAAACAAAAACACACACACACACAAAAACAAAAACACACACAAAAACAAAAACACACACACACACACAGAAACAAAAACACACACAAAAACAAAAACACACACAAAACACAAAAACACACACACACACAAACAAAAACATACACAAAAACAAAAACACACACACCCACAAAAACATGAACGCACACAAAAACAAAAACATACGCACAAAAACAAAAACACACACAAAAACAAACAGACATACACACAAAAACAAAAACACACACAAAAAAGCAAAAAACACACACACACACAAAATCAAACACACACACAAAAACAAAAGCTCAAACACACACACACACAAAAACAAAAACACACACACACAAAAACAATCACACACAAAATCACCCACAAAAACAAAAACACACACACACAAAAACAAAAACACACTCAAAAACAAAAACACACACAAAAAAGCAAAAAACACACACACACAAAAAAACAAAAACAAACACAAAAACAAACACACACACAAAAACAAAAACACACACACACAAAAACAATCACACACAAAATTACCCACAAAAACATAAACACACACACACAAACACAAAAACACACACAAAAACAAAAACACACACAAAAACAAAAACACACACACAGAAAAACAAAAACACACACAAAAACAAAAGCTCAAACACATAAAAACAAACACACACACAAAAACTAAAACACACACAAAAACAAAAACACACACACACAAAAACAAACACACACACACAAAAACAAAAACACACACAAAAACAAACAGACATACACACAAAAACAAAAACACACACAAAAAAGCAAAAAACACACACACACACAAAATCAAAAACACACACAAAAACAAACACACACACAAAAACAAAAACACACACAAAAACAAAAACACACACACCCAAAAACAAAAACACACACAAAAACAAAAACACACACAAAAACAAAAGCTCAAACACACACACACACAAAAACAAAAACACACACAAAACAAAAACACACACAAAAACAAAAGCTCAAACACACACACAAAAACAAAAACACACACAAAAACAAAAGCTCAAACACACACACACACAAAAAAACAAAAACAAACACAAAAACAAACACACACAAAAACAAACAGACACACACAAAAACAAAAACACACACACACAGAAAAACAAAAATATACACAAAAACAAAAACACACACCCACAAAAACAAAAACATACGCACAAAACCAAAAACACACACAAAAACAAAAACACACACACCCAAAAACAAAAACACACACAAAAAATAAAAACACACACAAAAACAAAAGCTCAAACACACACACACACACAAAAACAAAAACACACACACACAAAAACAAACACACACACTCAAAAACAAAAACACACACAAAAACAAAAACACACACAAAAACATAAACACACAAAAACAAACACACACAAAAACAAAACCACACACACAAAAACTAAAACACACGCAAAAACAAAAACACACACACAAAAACAAAAACACACACACACTCAAAAACAAAAACACACACAAAAACAAAAACACACACAAAAACATAAACACACAAAAATAAAAACACACGCACTCAAAAACAAAAACATACACAAAAACAAAAACACACACACACAAACACACACACAAACAAAAATACACACAAAACCAAAAACACACTCACAAACAAAAACAAAAACACACACAGAAAAAAAAAAAACACTCACAAAAACAAAAATACACACACACACAATATCAAAATCACACACAAAAACAAAAATACACACACACACACAAACAAACACACACACACACAAACAAAAACAAACACACACACACAAAGACAAAAACACACACAAAAACAAACACACACACAAACACACACAAAAATACAAAAACACACACAAAAACAAAAACACACAAAAATACAAAAACACACACAAACACACACAAAAACAAAAATGCACACAAAAACAAAAACACACACACACAAAAACAAAAACACACACACACACAGACACAAAAACACACACAAAAACAAACACACACGCACAAATACAAAAACACACACAAAAACAAACACACACACAAACAAAAACACACAAAAACCAAAAAGACACACACACACAGAAAAACAAAAATATACACAAAAACAAAAACACACACCCACAAAAACAAAAACATACGCACAAAACCAAAAACACACACAAAAACAAAAACACACACACCCAAAAACAAAAACACACACAAAAAATAAAAACACACACAAAAACAAAAGCTCAAACACACACACACACACAAAAACAAAAACACACACACACAAAAACAAACACACACACTCAAAAACAAAAACACACACAAAAACAAAAACACACACAAAAACATAAACACACAAAAACAAACACACACAAAAACAAAACCACACACACAAAAACTAAAACACACGCAAAAACAAAAACACACACACAAAAACAAAAACACACACACACTCAAAAACAAAAACACACACAAAAACAAAAACACACACAAAAACATAAACACACAAAAATAAAAACACACGCACTCAAAAACAAAAACATACACAAAAACAAAAACACACACACACAAACACACACACAAACAAAAATACACACAAAAACAAACACACACACAAAAACAAAAACACACACAAAAACAAACACACACACACACACAAAAACAAAATCACACGCAAAAACAAAACAGCACACACAAACACACACACAAAAACAAAAACACACACAAAAACAAACACACACACAAAAACAAAAACACACACAAAAACAAACACACACACACACAAAGAAAAACACACACAAAAACAAACACACACACAAAAACAAAAACACACACAAAAACAAACACACACACAAAAACAAAAACACACACACACAAAAACAATCACACACAAAATCACCCACAAAAATAAAAACACACACACACAAAAACAAAAAAACACACAAAAACAAAAACACACACACACAAAAACAAACACACACACACAAAAACACACACACACTCAAAAACACACACACCCACAAAAACAAAAACATACGCACAAAACCAAAAACACACACAAAAACAAACACACACACACAGAAAAACAAACACACGCACACAAAAACAAAAAAACACACAAAAACAAAAACACACACACCCAAAAACAAAAACACACACAAAAACAAAAACACACACAAAAACAAAAGCTCAAACACACACACACACAAAAACAAAAACACACACAAAACAAAAACACAAACAAAAACAAAAGCTCAAACACACACACACACAAAAACAAAAACACACAAAAACAAAAAAGACACACACACACAGAAAAACAAAAATATACACAAAAACAAAAACACACACCCACAAAAACAAAAACATACGCACAAAACCAAAAACACACACAAAAACAAAAACACACAAAAAAACAAAAACACACACAAAAACAAAAGCTCAAACACACACACACACACAAAAACAAAAACACACACACACAAAAACAAACACACACACTCAAAAACAAAAACACACACAAAAACAAAAACACACACAAAAACATAAACACACAAAAACAAACACACACAAAAACAAAACCACACACACAAAAACTAAAACACACACAAAAACAAAAACACACACTCGCAAAAACAAAAACACAACCACACAAAAACAAAAACATACACAAAAACAAAAAATACACACGCACAGAAAAACAAAAACACACACAAAAACAAAAGCTCAAACACACACACACAAAAACAAAAACACACAAAAACAAACACACACAAAAACAAAGCCATACACACAAAAACTAAAACACACACAAAAACAAAAACACACACAAAAACAAAAACACACACACACAAAAACAAACACACACACACAAAAACAAACACACAAACAAAAACAAAAACACACAAAAACAATAAACA
This sequence comes from Scyliorhinus torazame, assembly GCF_047496885.1. Lineage (NCBI taxonomy): Eukaryota > Metazoa > Chordata > Chondrichthyes > Carcharhiniformes > Scyliorhinidae > Scyliorhinus > Scyliorhinus torazame. The sequence goes on from NW_027308854.1 coordinate 15,023, forward strand.
CACACACACAGAAAAACAAAAACACACACACAAAAAAAACACACACAAAAAGAAAAAACACACACGCATAAAAACAAAAACACACACAAAAACAAAAGCTCAAGCACACAAAAACAAACACACACACACAAAAACAAAAACATACACAAAAACAAAAACACACACGCACAGAAAAACAAAAACACACACAAAAACAAAAACAGACAAAAACAAACACACACAAAAACAAAGCCACACAAACAAAAACTAAAACACACACAAAAACAAAAACACACACACACAAAAACAAAAACACACACACAGAAAAACAAAAACACACACAAAAACAAAAACACACACAAAAACAAAAACACACACAAAAACAATAACACACACAAAATCACGCACAAAAAAAAACACACACACACAAAAACAAAAACACACACAAAAACAAAATCACACACACACAGAAAAACGAAAACACACACAAAAACAAAAGCTCAAACACACAAAAACAAACACACGCGCACAGAAAAACAAAAACACACACAAAAAAAAACTCAAGCACACAAAAACAAACACACGCACACAAAAACAAAAACATACACAAAAACAAAAACACACACGCACAGATAACAAAAACACACACAAAAACAAAAACACACAAAAACAAACACACAAAAACAAAGCCACACACACAAAAACTAAAACACACACAAAAACAAAAACACTCACACACAAAAACAAACACACACACAGAAAAACAAAAACACACACAAAAACAAAAACACACACACCCACAAAAACATAAACACACACAAAAACAAAAACATACGCACAAAAACAAAAACACACACAAAAAACAAAAACATACACAAAAATAAAAACACACACGCAAAATCAAAAACACACACAAAAACACACACTCTCAAAAACAAAAACACACACACACAAAAACAAAAACACACACAAAAACAAAAAATACCCACGCACAGAAAAACAAAAACACACACAAAAACAAAAGCTCAAACACACACACACAAAAACAAAAACACACAAAAACAAACACACACAAAAACAAAGCCACACACACAAAAACTAAAACACACGCAAAAACAAAAACACACACACAAAAACAAAAACACACACACACTCAAAAACAAAAACACACACAAAAACAAAAACACACACAAAAACATAAACACACAAAAATAAAAACACACACACTCAAAAACAAAAACATACACAAAAACAAACACACACACACACAAACACACACACAAACAAAAATACACACAAAACCAAAAACACACTCACAAACAAAAACAAAAACACACACAGAAAAAGAAAAACACTCACAAAAACAAAAATACACACACACAATATCAAAATCACACACAAAAACAAAAATACACACACACACACAAACAAACACACACACACAAACAAAAACAAACACACACATACAAAGACAAAAACACACACAAAAACAAACACACACACAAACACACACAAAAATACAAAAACACACACAAAAACAAAAACACACAAAAATACAAAAACACACACAAACACACACAAAAACAAAAATGCACACAAAAACAAAAACACACACACACACAAAAACAAAAACACACACACACACAGACACAAAAACACACACAAAAACAAACACACACGCACAAATACAAAAACACACACAAAAACAAACACACACACACACAAAAAAAACAAACACACACAAAAACAATAACACACACACACAAAAAGAAAAACGCACACAAAAACACACACACACACACACACAAAAACACACAAAAAACAAAAACACATACACACACGCAGAAACAAAAACACACACAAAAACAAAAACACACACACACACAAAAACAAAATCACACACAAAAAAAAACACACACAAAAACAAAAACACACACAAAAACAAAAAAAACACACACAAAAACAAAAACACACAAAAACAAACACACACACACACACACAAAAACAAAATCACACGCAAAAACAAAACAGCACACACAAACACACACACAAAAACAAAAACACACACAAAAACAAACACACACACAAAAACAAAAACACACACAAAAACAAACACACACACAAAAACAAAAACACACACAAAAACAAACACACACACACACAAAGAAAAACACACACAAAAACACACACACACACACAAACAAAAAACAAATACACACACACACAGACAAAAAACAAATACACACACACACAGACAAAAAACAAAAACACACACAAAAACAAAAACACACACACACAAAAACAAAAACACACACAAAAACAAAAACACACACACACATAAAAAGAAAATCACACACAAAAACAAAAGCACACACACACAAAAACAAAAACACACACAGAGACAAAAACACACACAAAAACAAACACACACACACGCACAAAAACAAAAACACACACAAAAACAAACACACACACACACACAAACAAAAACACACACAAAAAGAAAAACACTCACACACAAAAAGAAAAACACACACAAAAACAAAAACACACACAAAAACAAGCACACACAAAAACAAAAGCACACACACACAAACACACACACACAAAATCAAAAACACACACAAAAACAAACACACAAACACAGACAAACAAAAACACACACAAAAACAAACACACAAACAAAAACACACACAAAAACAAACACACACACACAAAAACAAAAACACACACAAAAACAAACACACACACACACAAACAAAAACACACACAAAAACAAAAAAACACACACACAAAAACAAACACACACACACAAAAACAAAAACAAAAACACACACACAAAAACAAGCACACACACACAAACAAAAACACACACAAAAAGAAAAACACACACACAAAAAGAAAAACACACACAAAAACAAAAACACACACAAAAACAAGCACACACACAAACAAAAACACACACACAAAAACAAAAACACACATAAAAACAAACGCACACACACACTCACAAAAACAAAACCATACACAAAAACAAAAACACACACAAAAACAAAAACACACACAAAAACATAAACACACAAAAATAAAAACACACGCACTCAAAAACAAAAACATACACAAAAACAAACACACACACACACAAACACACACACAAACAAAAATACACACAAAACCAAAAACACACTCACAAACAAAAACAAAAACACACGCAGAAAAAGAAAAACACTCACAAAAACAAAAATACACACACACAATATCAAAATCACACACAAAAACAAAAATACACACACACACACAAACAAACACACACACACACACAAACAAAAACAAACACACACATACAAAGACAAAAACACACACAAAAACAAACACACACACAAACACACACAAAAATACAAAAACACACACAAAAACAAAAACACACAAAAATACAAAAACACACACAAACACACACAAAAACAAAAATGCACACAAAAACAAAAACACACACACACACAAAAACAAAAACACACACACACACAGACACAAAAACACACACAAAAACAAACACACACGCACAAATACAAAAACACACACAAAAACAAACACACACACACAAAAACAATAACACACACACAAAAACAAAAACACAAACACACAGAAATAAAAACACACACTAAAACAAAAACACACACACACAAAAAGAAAAACGCACACAAAAACACACACACACACACACACACAAAAACACACAAAAAACAAAAACACATACACACACGCAGAAACAAAAACACACACAAAAACAAAAACACACACACACACACAAAAACAAAATCACACACAAAAAAAAACACACACAAAAACAAAAACACACACAAAAACAAAAACACACACACACAAAAACAAAAACACACAAAAACAAACACACACACACACACACAAAAACAAAATCACACGCAAAAACAAAACAGCACACACAAACACACACACAAAAACAAAAACACACACAAAAACAAACACACACACAAAAACAAAAACACACACAAAAACAAACACACACACAAAAACAAAAACACACACAAAAACAAACACACACACACACAAAGAAAAACACACACAAAAACACACACACACACACAAACAAAAAACAAATACACACACACACACAGACAAAAAACAAATACACACACACACAGACAAAAAACAAAAACACACACAAAAACAAAAACACACACACACAAAACCAAAAACACACACAAAAACAAAAACACACACACACAAAAACAGAAACACACACAAAAACAAATACACACACACACAAAAACAAAAACACACACAAAAACAAAAACACACACACACATAAAAACAAAATCACACACAAAAACAAAAGCACACACACACAAAAACAAAAACACACACAGAGACAAAAACACACACAAAAACAAACTCACACACACACACAAAAACAGAAACACACACAAAAACAAATACACACACAAAAACAAAAACACACACACACATAAAAACAAAATCACACACAAAAACAAAAGCACACACACACAAAAACAAAAGCACACACACACAAACACACACACACAAAATCAAAAACACACACAAAAACAAACACACAAACACAGACAAACAAAAACACACACAAAAACAAACACACAAACAAAAACACACACAAAAACAAACACACACACACAAAAACAAAAACACACACAAAAACAAACACACACACACACAAACAAAAACACACACAAAAACAAAAAAACACACACACAAAAACAAACACACACACACAAAAACAAAAACAAAAACACACACACAAAAACAAGCACACACACACAAACAAAAACACACACAAAAAGAAAAACACACACACAAAAACAAAAACACACACAAAAACAAAAACACACACAAAAACAAGCACACACACAAACAAAAACACACACACAAAAACAAAAACACACATAAAAACAAACGCACACACACACTCACAAAAACAAAACCATACACAAAAACAAAAACACACACATAAACAAAAACACACACAAATAAACACAAAAACACACACACACAAAAACAAAAACACACACACTCAGAAACAAAAACACACACAAAAACAAACACACACACAAAAACAAAAACACAAACAAAAACAAAAACACACACACACACAAAAACAAAAACAAAAACACAAACAAAAACAAAAACACACACACACACAAAAACAAAAACACACACACACAAAAACAAAAACACACACAAAAACAAACACACACACAAAAACAAAAACACACACAAAAACAAACACACACACACACACAAACAAAAACACACACAAACAAAAACACACACAAAAGCAAAAACACACACACACACACACAAAAACAAAAACACACACAAAAACAAATACACACACACAAAAACAAAAACACACACAAAAACAAACACACACACACACACACACAAACAAAAATATATACAAAAACAAACACACACACACACAAACACACACACACACACAAAAAGACACACACACAAAAACAAAAAACACACACGCACAGAAAAACAAAAACACACACAAAAACAAACACACACACACAAAAACAAACACACACAAAAACAAAAACACACACAAAAACAAAAACACACGCAAAAACAAAACCACACACACACAAACTAAAACACACACAACAACAAAAACAAACACACACAAAAACAAACACACACCCACAAAAACATAAACACACACACAAAAACACACAAAAACAAAACACAAACACACACACAAAAACAAAAACACATACAAAAATAAAACACAAACACACACACAAAAACAAAACCACACACACACAAAAACAAACACACACACACAAAAACAAAAACACACACAAAAACAAAAAACACACACACACAGAAATACAAAAACATACACAAAAAAACACACACCCACAAAAACATAAACACACACAAAAACAAAAACAAATGCACAAAAACAAAAACACACACAAAAACAAACACACACACAAAAACAAAAACACACACAAAAACAAAAACACACACGCACAGAAAAACAAAAACACACACAAAAACGAAAGCTCAAAAACACACACACAAAAACAAACACACACACAAAACAAAAACACACACACAGAAGAACAAAAACACACACAAAAACAAAAGCTCAAACACACACACACACAGAAAAACAAAAACACGCACAAAAACAAAAACACACACAAAAACAAACAGACATACACAAAAACAAAACACACACACACAGAAAAACAAAAACACACACAAAAACAAACACACACAAAAACACACACAAAAACAAATACACACACAAAAACAAAAAACACACACAAAAACAAAAACAAACACACAAAAACAAACAGACACACAGAAAAACAAAAACACAAACATAAACAAAAACAAAAACACACGCAAAAAACAAAAAACACACACACACACAATAACACACACACACAAAAACAAAAAACACACACACACAGAAAAACAAAAACACACACAAAAACAAAAACACACACACCCACAAAAGCACACACACCCACAAAAACATAAACACACACAAAAACAAAAACACACACGCACAGAAAAACAAAAACACACACAAAAACAAAAGCTCAAACACACACACAAAAACAAAAACACACACAAAAACAAATACACACACAAAAACAAAAAACACACACACAAAAACAAAAACACACAAAAACAAAAACACACACACAGAAAAACAAACACACACACAAAAACAAATACACACACAAAATGAAAAAACACAAACACACACAAAAACACACACACAAAAACAAACACACACACAAAACAAAAACACACACAAAAACAAACACACGCACAAAAACAAACACACAAAAACAAAAACACACACAGAAACAAAACACACACACACAGAAAAACAAAAACACACACAAAAACACACATACAAAAACAAACACACACACAAAAACAAAAACACACACAAAAACACACACGCACAGAAAAACAAAAACACACACAAAAACAAAAGCTCAAACACACACACACACACAAAAAACAAAAACAAACACACACACAAAAACAAAAACACACACAAAAACAAAAACACAAACACACACACAAAAACAAAAACTCACACACACACTCAAAAACAAAAACACACACAAAAATAAAAACACACACACAAAAACAAAAACACACAAAAACAAAACCACACACACATAAAAACAAACACACACACACAAAAACACACACAAAAACAAAAAACACACACAGAAAAACAAAAACACACACAAAAACAAAAGCTCAAACAAACACACATAAAAACAAAAACACACACAAAAACAAACACACACACACAAAAACAAAAACATACACAAAAACAAAAACACACACGCACAGATAACAAAAACACACACAAAAACAAAAACACACAAAAACAAACACACAAAAACAAAGCCACACACACAAAAACTAAAACACACACAAAAACAAAAACACTCACACACAAAAACAAACACACACACAGAAAAACAAAAACACACACAAAAACAAAAACACACACACCCACAAAAACATAAACACACACAAAAACAAAAACATACGCACAAAAACAAAAACACACACAAAAAACAAAAACATACACAAAAATAAAAACACACACGCAAAATCAAAAACACACACAAAAACACACACTCTCAAAAACAAAAACACACACACACAAAAACAAAAACACACACAAAAACAAAAAATACCCACGCACAGAAAAACAAAAACACACACAAAAACAAAAGCTCAAACACACACACACAAAAACAAAAACACACAAAAACAAACACACACAAAAACAAAGCCACACACACAAAAACTAAAACACACGCAAAAACAAAAACACACACACAAAAACAAAAACACACACACACTCAAAAACAAAAACACACACAAAAACAAAAACACACACAAAAACATAAACACACAAAAATAAAAACACACACACTCAAAAACAAAAACATACACAAAAACAAACACACACACACACAAACACACACACAAACAAAAATACACACAAAACCAAAAACACACTCACAAACAAAAACAAAAACACACACAGAAAAAGAAAAACACTCACAAAAACAAAAATACACACACACAATATCAAAATCACACACAAAAACAAAAATACACACACACACACAAACAAACACACACACACAAACAAAAACAAACACACACATACAAAGACAAAAACACACACAAAAACAAACACACACACAAACACACACAAAAATACAAAAACACACACAAAAACAAAAACACACAAAAATACAAAAACACACACAAACACACACAAAAACAAAAATGCACACAAAAACAAAAACACACACACACACAAAAACAAAAACACACACACACACAGACACAAAAACACACACAAAAACAAACACACACGCACAAATACAAAAACACACACAAAAACAAACACACACACACACAAAAAAAACAAACACACACAAAAACAATAACACACACACACAAAAAGAAAAACGCACACAAAAACACACACACACACACACACAAAAACACACAAAAAACAAAAACACATACACACACGCAGAAACAAAAACACACACAAAAACAAAAACACACACACACACAAAAACAAAATCACACACAAAAAAAAACACACACAAAAACAAAAACACACACAAAAACAAAAAAAACACACACAAAAACAAAAACACACAAAAACAAACACACACACACACACACAAAAACAAAATCACACGCAAAAACAAAACAGCACACACAAACACACACACAAAAACAAAAACACACACAAAAACAAACACACACACAAAAACAAAAACACACACAAAAACAAACACACACACAAAAACAAAAACACACACAAAAACAAACACACACACACACAAAGAAAAACACACACAAAAACACACACACACACACAAACAAAAAACAAATACACACACACACAGACAAAAAACAAATACACACACACACAGACAAAAAACAAAAACACACACAAAAACAAAAACACACACACACAAAAACAAAAACACACACAAAAACAAAAACACACACACACATAAAAAGAAAATCACACACAAAAACAAAAGCACACACACACAAAAACAAAAACACACACAGAGACAAAAACACACACAAAAACAAACACACACACACGCACAAAAACAAAAACACACACAAAAACAAACACACACACACACACAAACAAAAACACACACAAAAAGAAAAACACTCACACACAAAAAGAAAAACACACACAAAAACAAAAACACACACAAAAACAAGCACACACAAAAACAAAAGCACACACACACAAACACACACACACAAAATCAAAAACACACACAAAAACAAACACACAAACACAGACAAACAAAAACACACACAAAAACAAACACACAAACAAAAACACACACAAAAACAAACACACACACACAAAAACAAAAACACACACAAAAACAAACACACACACACACAAACAAAAACACACACAAAAACAAAAAAACACACACACAAAAACAAACACACACACACAAAAACAAAAACAAAAACACACACACAAAAACAAGCACACACACACAAACAAAAACACACACAAAAAGAAAAACACACACACAAAAAGAAAAACACACACAAAAACAAAAACACACACAAAAACAAGCACACACACAAACAAAAACACACACACAAAAACAAAAACACACATAAAAACAAACGCACACACACACTCACAAAAACAAAACCATACACAAAAACAAAAACACACACAAAAACAAAAACACACACAAAAACATAAACACACAAAAATAAAAACACACGCACTCAAAAACAAAAACATACACAAAAACAAACACACACATACACAAACACACACACAAACAAAAATACACACAAAACCAAAAACACACTCACAAACAAAAACAAAAACACACGCAGAAAAAGAAAAACACTCACAAAAACAAAAATACACACACACAATATCAAAATCACACACAAAAACAAAAATACACACACACACACAAACAAACACACACACACACAAACAAAAACAAACACACACATACAAAGACAAAAACACACACAAAAACAAACACACACACAAACACACACAAAAATACAAAAACACACACAAAAACAAAAACACACAAAAATACAAAAACACACACAAACACACACAAAAACAAAAATGCACACAAAAACAAAAACACACACACACACAAAAACAAAAACACACACACACACAGACACAAAAACACACACAAAAACAAACACACACGCACAAATACAAAAACACACACAAAAACAAACACACACACACACAAAAACAATAACACACACACAAAAACAAAAACACAAACACACAGAAATAAAAACACACACTAAAACAAAAACACACACACACAAAAAGAAAAACGCACACAAAAACACACACACACACACACACACAAAAACACACAAAAAACAAAAACACATACACACACGCAGAAACAAAAACACACACAAAAACAAAAACACACACACACACACAAAAACAAAATCACACACAAAAAAAAACACACACAAAAACAAAAACACACACAAAAACAAAAACACACACACACAAAAACAAAAACACACAAAAACAAACACACACACACACACACAAAAACAAAATCACACGCAAAAACAAAACAGCACACACAAACACACACACAAAAACAAAAACACACACAAAAACAAACACACACACAAAAACAAAAACACACACAAAAACAAACACACACACAAAAACAAAAACACACACAAAAACAAACACACACACACACAAAGAAAAACACACACAAAAACACACACACACACACAAACAAAAAACAAATACACACACACACACAGACAAAAAACAAATACACACACACACAGACAAAAAACAAAAACACACACAAAAACAAAAACACACACACACAAAACCAAAAACACACACAAAAACAAAAACACACACACACAAAAACAGAAACACACACAAAAACAAATACACACACACACAAAAACAAAAACACACACAAAAACAAAAACACACACACACATAAAAACAAAATCACACACAAAAACAAAAGCACACACACACAAAAACAAAAACACACACAGAGACAAAAACACACACAAAAACAAACTCACACACACACACAAAAACAGAAACACACACAAAAACAAATACACACACAAAAACAAAAACACACACACACATAAAAACAAAATCACACACAAAAACAAAAGCACACACACACAAAAACAAAAGCACACACACACAAACACACACACACAAAATCAAAAACACACACAAAAACAAACACACAAACACAGACAAACAAAAACACACACAAAAACAAACACACAAACAAAAACACACACAAAAACAAACACACACACACAAAAACAAAAACACACACAAAAACAAACACACACACACACAAACAAAAACACACACAAAAACAAAAAAACACACACACAAAAACAAACACACACACACAAAAACAAAAACAAAAACACACACACAAAAACAAGCACACACACACAAACAAAAACACACACAAAAAGAAAAACACACACACAAAAACAAAAACACACACAAAAACAAAAACACACACAAAAACAAGCACACACACAAACAAAAACACACACACAAAAACAAAAACACACATAAAAACAAACGCACACACACACTCACAAAAACAAAACCATACACAAAAACAAAAACACACACATAAACAAAAACACACACAAATAAACACAAAAACACACACACACAAAAACAAAAACACACACACTCAGAAACAAAAACACACACAAAAACAAACACACACACAAAAACAAAAACACAAACAAAAACAAAAACACACACACACACAAAAACAAAAACAAAAACACAAACAAAAACAAAAACACACACACACACAAAAACAAAAACACACACACACAAAAACAAAAACACACACAAAAACAAACACACACACAAAAACAAAAACACACACAAAAACAAACACACACACACACACAAACAAAAACACACACAAACAAAAACACACACAAAAGCAAAAACACACACACACACACACAAAAACAAAAACACACACAAAAACAAATACACACACACAAAAACAAAAACACACACAAAAACAAACACACACACACACACACACAAACAAAAATATATACAAAAACAAACACACACACACACAAACACACACACACACACAAAAAGACACACACACAAAAACAAAAAACACACACGCACAGAAAAACAAAAACACACACAAAAACAAACACACACACACAAAAACAAACACACACAAAAACAAAAACACACACAAAAACAAAAACACACGCAAAAACAAAACCACACACACACAAACTAAAACACACACAACAACAAAAACAAACACACACAAAAACAAACACACACCCACAAAAACATAAACACACACACAAAAACACACAAAAACAAAACACAAACACACACACAAAAACAAAAACACATACAAAAATAAAACACAAACACACACACAAAAACAAAACCACACACACACAAAAACAAACACACACACACAAAAACAAAAACACACACAAAAACAAAAAACACACACACACAGAAATACAAAAACATACACAAAAAAACACACACCCACAAAAACATAAACACACACAAAAACAAAAACAAATGCACAAAAACAAAAACACACACAAAAACAAACACACACACAAAAACAAAAACACACACAAAAACAAAAACACACACGCACAGAAAAACAAAAACACACACAAAAACGAAAGCTCAAAAACACACACACAAAAACAAACACACACACAAAACAAAAACACACACACAGAAGAACAAAAACACACACAAAAACAAAAGCTCAAACACACACACACACAGAAAAACAAAAACACGCACAAAAACAAAAACACACACAAAAACAAACAGACATACACAAAAACAAAACACACACACACAGAAAAACAAAAACACACACAAAAACAAACACACACAAAAACACACACAAAAACAAATACACACACAAAAACAAAAAACACACACAAAAACAAAAACAAACACACAAAAACAAACAGACACACAGAAAAACAAAAACACAAACATAAACAAAAACAAAAACACACGCAAAAAACAAAAAACACACACACACACAATAACACACACACACAAAAACAAAAAACACACACACACAGAAAAACAAAAACACACACAAAAACAAAAACACACACACCCACAAAAGCACACACACCCACAAAAACATAAACACACACAAAAACAAAAACACACACGCACAGAAAAACAAAAACACACACAAAAACAAAAGCTCAAACACACACACAAAAACAAAAACACACACAAAAACAAATACACACACAAAAACAAAAAACACACACACAAAAACAAAAACACACAAAAACAAAAACACACACACAGAAAAACAAACACACACACAAAAACAAATACACACACAAAATGAAAAAACACAAACACACACAAAAACACACACACAAAAACAAACACACACACAAAACAAAAACACACACAAAAACAAACACACGCACAAAAACAAACACACAAAAACAAAAACACACACAGAAACAAAACACACACACACAGAAAAACAAAAACACACACAAAAACACACATACAAAAACAAACACACACACAAAAACAAAAACACACACAAAAACACACACGCACAGAAAAACAAAAACACACACAAAAACAAAAGCTCAAACACACACACACACACAAAAAACAAAAACAAACACACACACAAAAACAAAAACACACACAAAAACAAAAACACAAACACACACACAAAAACAAAAACTCACACACACACTCAAAAACAAAAACACACACAAAAATAAAAACACACACACAAAAACAAAAACACACAAAAACAAAACCACACACACATAAAAACAAACACACACACACAAAAACACACACAAAAACAAAAAACACACACAGAAAAACAAAAACACACACAAAAACAAAAGCTCAAACAAACACACATAAAAACAAAAACACACACAAAAACAAACACACACACAAAATCAAATACACACACAAAAACAAAAAACACACACACACACAAAAAGACACACACACAAAAACAAACACACACACACAAAAACAAAAACACACACACACACTCAAAAACAAAAACACACATAAAAACAAAAACACACACAAAAACAAACACACACACAAAATCAAATACACACACAAAAACAAAAAACACACACACACACAAAAAGACACACACACAAAAACAAACACACACACACAAAAACAAAAACACACACACACACTCAAAAACAAAAACACACACAAAAATAAAAACACACACACAAAAACAAAAACACACAAAAACAAAACCACACACACATAAAAACAAACACACACACACAAAAACAAAAACAAAAACAAAAAACACACACAGAATAACAAAAACACAAACAAAAACAAAAACACACGCACAGAAAAACAAAAACACACACAAAAACAAAAGCTCAAACAAACACACATAAAAACAAAAAGACACACAAAAACAAACACACACACAAAAACAAATACACACACAAAAACAAAAAACACACACACACACAAAAAGACACACACACAAAAACAAACACACACACACAAAAACAAAAACACACACAAAAACAAAAACACACACGCACAGAAAAACAAAAACACACACAAAAACAAAAGCTCAAACACACACACACACAAAAAAACAAAAACAAACACAAAAACAAACACACACAAAAACAAACAGACACACACAAAAACAAAAACACACACACACAAAAAAACAAAAACAAACACAAAAACACACACAAAAACAAAAACACAAACACACACACAAAAAGAAAAACACACACAAAAACAAAAACACACACACACAGAAAAACGAAAACACACACGAAAACAAAAAAACACACAAAAACTAAAACACACACAAAAACACACACACAAAAACAAAAACACACACACACACTCAAAAACAAAAACACACACAAAAATAAAAACACACACACAAAAACAAAAACACACAAAAACAAAACCACACACACACAAACAAACACACACACACAAAAACACACACAAAAACAAAAAACACACACACAGAAAAACAAAAACACAAACAAAAACAAAAACACACGCACACACAAAAAGACACACACACAAAAACAAAAAACACACGCACAAAAACAGTATGTAGATTGTCCGACCAGAGGAGGGGCAATATTGGATTTAGTACTTGGTAATGAACCAGGGCAAGTGATAGATTTGTTAGTGGGGGAGCATTTTGGAGATAGTGACCACAATTCTGTGACTTTCACTTTAGTAATGGAGAGGGATAGGTATGTGCAACAGGGCAAGGTTTACAATTGGGGGAAGGGTAAATACGATGTTGTCAGACAAGAATTGAAGTGCATAAGTTGGGAACATAGGCTGGCAGGGAAGGACACAAGTGAAATGTGGAACTTGTTCAAGGAACAGGTGCTACGTGTCCTTGATATGTATGTCCCTGTCAGGCAGGGAAGAGATGGTCGAGTGAGGGAACCATGGTTGACAAGAGAGGTTGAATGTCTTGTTAAGAGGAAAAAGGAGACTTATGTAAGGCTGAGGAAACAAGGTTCAGACAGGGCATTGGAGGGATACAAGATAGCCAGGAGGGAACTGAAGAAAGGGAATAGGAGAGCTAAGAGAGGGCATGAACAATCTTTGGCGGGTAGGATCAAGGAAAACCCCAAGGCCTTTTACACATATGTGAGAAATATGAGAATGACTAGAGCGAGGGTAGGTCCGATCAAGGACAGTAGCGGGAGATTGTGTATTGAGTCTGAAGAGATAGGAGAGGTCTTGAACGAGTACTTTTCTTCTGTATTTACAAATGAGAGGGGCCATATTGTTGGAGAGGACAGTGTGAAACAGATTGGTAAGCTCGAGGAAATACTTGTTAGGAAGGAAGATGTGTTGGGCATTTTGAAAAACTTGAGGATAGACAAGTCCCCCGGGCCTGACGGGATATATCCAAGGATTCTATGGGAAGCAAGAGATGAAATTGCAGAGCCGTTGGCAATTATCTTTTCGTCCTCACTGTCAACAGGGGTGGTACCAGGGGATTGGAGAGTGGTGAAGGTCGTGCCCCTGTTCAAAAAAGGGACTAGGGATAACCCTGGGAATTACAGGCCAGTTAGTCTTACTTCGGTGGTAGGCAAAGTAATGGAAAGGGCACTGAAGGATAGGATTTCTGAGCATCTGGAAAGACACTGCTTGATTAGGGATAGTCAGCATGGATTTGTGAGGGGTAGGTCTTGCCTTACAAGTCTTATTGAATTCTTTGAGGAGGTGACCAAGCATGTGGATGAAGGTAAAGCAGTGGATGTAGTGTACATGGATTTTAGTAAGGCATTTGATAAGGTAGGCTTATGCAGAAAGTAAGGAGGCATGGGATAATGGGAAATTTGGCCAGTTGGATAACGAACTGGCTAACCGATAGAAGTCAGAGAGTGGTGGTGGATGGCAAATATTCAGCCTGGATCCCAGTTACCAGTGGCGTACCTCAGGGATCAGTTCTGGGTCCTCTGCTGTTTGTGATTTTCATTAATGACTTGGATGAGGGAGTTGTAGGGTGGGTCAGTAAATTTGCAGACTATACGAAGATTGGTGGAGTTGTGGATAGTAAGGAGGGCTGTTGTCGGCTGCAAAGAGACATAGATAGGATGCAGAGCTGGGCTGAGAAGTGGCAGATGGAGTTTAACCCTGAAAAGTGTGAGGTTGTCCATTTTGGAAGGACAAATATGAATGCGGAATACAGGGTTAACGGTAGAGTTCTTGGCAATGTGGAGGAGCAGAGAGATCTTGGGGTCTATGTTCATACATCTTTGAAAGTTGCCACTCAAGTGGATAGAGCTGTGAAGAAGGCCTATGGTGTGCTCGCGTTCATTAACAGAGGGATTGAATTTAAGAGCTGTGAGATGATGATGCAGCTGTACAAAACTTTGGTAAGGCCACATTTGGAGTACTGTGTACAGTTCTGGTCGCCTCATTTTAGGAAGGATGTGGAAGCTTTGGAAAAGGTGCGAAGAAGATTTACCAGGATGTTGCCTGGAATGGAGAGTAGGTCTTGCGAGGAAAGGTTGAGGGTGCTAGGCCTTTTCTCATTAGAACGGAGAAGGATGAGGGGCGACTTGATAGAGGTTTATAAGATGATCAGTGGAATAGATAGAGTAGACAGTCAGAGACTTTTTTCCCCGGGTGGAACAAACCATTACAAGGGGACATAAATTTAAGGTGGAAGATATAGGAGGGATATCAGAGGTAGGTTCTTTACCCAGAGAGCAGTGGGGGCATGGAATGCACTGCCTGTGGAAGTAGTTGAGTTGGAAACATTAGGGACCTTCAAGCAGTTATTGGATAGGTACATAGATTACGGTAAAATGATATAGTGTAGATTTATTTGTTCTTAAGGGCAGCACGGTAGCATTGTGGATAGCACAATTGCTTCACAGCTCCAGGGTCCCAGGTTCGATCCGGCTTGGGTCACTGTCCGTGCGGAGTCTGCACATCCTCCCCGTGTCTGCGTGGGTTTCCTCCGGGTGCTCCGGTTTCCTCCCACAGTCCAAAGATGTGCAGGTTAGGTGGATTGGCGAATGATAAATTGCCCTTAATGTCCAAAATTGCCCTTGGTGTTGGGTGGAGGTGTTGAGTTTGGGTAGGGTGCTCTTTCCAAGAGCCGGTGCAGACTCAAAGGGCCGAATGGCCTCCTTCTGCACTGAAAATTCAATGATAATCTATGATTAATCTAGGACAAAGGTTCGGCACAACATCGTGGGCCGAAGGGCCTGTTCTGTGCTGTATTTTCTATGTTCTATGTTCTATGTACCGCCACTGTCTGCCATGATGCTCAACGCCTCGAACGACACTCTCTTCCCCACCAAAATCGCCACTCCCGATATTTTGCATCCAAACCCGAATGAAACACCTGCCCTACCCATCCCTTTCTCAACCTTACCTGATCCGCCACCTTCGGGTGCGTCTCCTGAAGCATGGCCACATCCGCCTTCAGCCCCTTCAGGTGCACGAACACCCGGGCCCGCTTGACCGGCCCATTCAGTCCCCTTACATTCCAGGTTATCAGCCGGATCAGGGGGCTCCTCACCCCTCTCCCCCGCCGACTAGCTATAGCCCTTCCTGGGCCAGCCACATGCCCGTGCCCCCCACACGGCATGTTCCCTACATCGACAGACCCCCCCCCCCCCGCCCCGACCTCCTCGACCAACTCCAGCTCCCCCTTGGCCATTCCAGCAGCAACCCGGTCCTCCCCCCCCCCCACCCCGCCCCCCCCCCCCCCACCCCGCCCCCCCCCCCCCCACCCCGCCCCCCCCCCAACCCCACCCAACTAGGTCCCCCCCTAGCTGCATTGTTTCCCCCATTGCACTCCCGTAAGTCTGCTGACCCCGGCCACTCCCGCTGCTCCATCGACACCCCCCAGTGTGGAACCTCCCCTCCCCCCACTTGTCCACCAGCAGGATCTCATCCATTCCACTCCCAGCGCAGGAGAAAAAGCCCGCGCTTCCCAGCTCCGGCCCTGCCCCTTCAGCCCTAAACGCGGGAAAAAGCCCGCGCTTTTCACTCGGCTGGCCCTGCCTCCCCTGGCGCAGCTCCCTTTCCAGGCCCAGTCCCACTATCCCCGACTCAGGCCTCCCCCCCCCCCCCCCCCGCGGGGCCCCATCTCCCCTACCGACCATCCACCCCCCAAGCACACTCCTTATTTTATATTGTCTCTCCATGTTCTTCTTACCAAAATGCATCAACTCCCATGTCTCCACATTGAACTTCATCTGCTGCCTATCTGCCCACTTTATCAACTTGCCCTGTGTGCTTTAAGGCTCGACTCTGTCCTCTTCATAGTTTACAATACTGCCAGGCTTTGTGCTATCCGTAAGCTTTGACAAGCAGCCCCATTGGGTAATGAGAAACAGCCATGACCACCCATGTCTCTGCCACTGCCGCCTTCTCAGTAGCGGCACAAGTTTCCATGAGGGCTGCAGAAGCAAAATGGACCCGTTTCCCGTCATCGTCCTTTCACAGCTGGATGACACCAGGAAGCATCAGCAGCGGCGACAATGGGCAAAGTGGGGTCATAGTGCGCCTGGACATCCGAGGAGACTAGTCAAAGTTTAATGGATTGAAAGGCCATGAGTTGTTTCACACCCCAGAACCATTGTTGGCCTCTCTGCAGGATATTGCTTAAGGGTTCCATGAGCGTGGCCAAACTGGAAATCAGCCTTCCCACATAGTTTCCCATCCCCCCAAAATGTTGAATGTCGGTGATGGAATTCAATTGGGGAAACTCATCAATGGTCTTTGTATCCTGTGGATCGACCTTGACACCATGCCGTTGGGTGAATTGTATCCTGGTGCTGGCGAACTCACACTTGCTGTTCCGCATGAGGCCCACTTCCTGGATAGCCTCTCTTATCCAATGGTCATGTTGCGGCTCTGAAAGAACCATGTGCCAGGATGTTGACCAGGTGGCGGTAATCCCTTTGCCTTCAAGAACTTTCGACAGTACAAGCTGGAATGCCTCAAGGGCAGGCGAAATGCCGGAAGGGAAGTGGGTAAAGAAACGCCTCGAATGTTATGTGTGGTTCAGATCCTAGGATGGTTGGCGTAATATTCATAAAGACCACAATTCACTTTTATATTAAACAAAGCTAAAGATTTATCTACACTACTTAATTGAAATCAACTCTTACTTCTATATAATAAATAATTGACAACACATATACAATCCACACTCATCTACCACTAATCTCAACACTAATACAATAACTATGATTTGCTCCCACTCACACTAGCTTTCTTAGAGTCTGTCTTCGAACCTTCTCCTCAACCCTCTCCCAGAAGGCTTGGCATCGATGATTTATATAGTTCTGCACCCAGCTCCCTCTAATGGTTGATTCGGACATAACATTAACCCTTACAGTTTTGTACATTTCTCATAATGTCACATCCTCCTTTCTTTGAGAAAAAGGTTATAAATTCTGTTTGTAAGATTTTTTTGAATATAACATTAGAGAATTCATTATTTTTTTTTTTACATTCAATAGCAAAAGCTAAATGTCATATCACAGCAGTGATTACGGAATACTAGTTGTTAACGTGTCATTATAAATTCAGCGTATTCGGCAGTTTTCTTGTTATCGGCGATCTTCTTGGTGCTCTTGTTGAAGTGTTCAAATCGTCTTCCATGTTTTCTGGATTTCTTGTTGGCAATGAAGGATTTGAAAAGTCAATGTTGTGGAATATGGCATCCGGAGCGACAATGCTCGGAGTTTGAAATGGAACGTAGTAGTTCTTTATCTTCAATAATGCTCTTCGATTCCTTCGAAACATTGTGCCGTGTTCAGTTTGCACTGGTGCGATCTCTCGTAATACATGTGACCATCCACCATCAGGATTCTGTACTCTGACATAATCTCCTTCTTGTAACGGCGGTAAAGGTTCTAAACGCCTGTTGTAGTAGGCTTGTTGTTTTCTACTTTTGTAACCTTATTCTGTCATGAAGCAGTTGTTCAGCCATATTTGGAATTGTGATTTTTGGTAGAGTCGTATGAATTTTTCTTCCCATCAACATCTGGGCGGGGGCAAACCTGATGACAATGGAGTAGCTCTGTGTGTCAACAGTGCTAAAGAGCAATCTTTGTTGTCATCTAGTGCTTTGCTGAATAGCTTCCTTAACTATTCCGACACCTTTCTCAGCTTTTCCGTTTGATTGGGGGCACAATGGACTTGATGTTATACGGTGGAAATTATAACTTTCCGCAAATTGTGACCATTCCCAGCCGGTAAAACAAGGACCATTGTTGGAAATAACGTTCAATGGAAGTCCATGTCGGGCAAATACAGCAGATTTTGCTGCTCTGATTACTGATCGAGTTGTTGAATGCGTGAGTGTAATAACCTCAGGATAGTTTGAATGGTAGTCAATAATGACTAAATAATCATGTCCTATAAAATAGAATAGGTCCATTCCAACTTTCAGCCATGGATAAGTGGCTACTTCATTTTCTTCAAAGCTTGTTTACATTGTGCAGATTGATGCCTTGACAAATGCTGCCTTCCTGCACATATGGTCCACATCCTTGTTGATCCCAGGCCAGTGCACAGATTGCCTTGCTTGTCTGAGACATTTTTCAATTCCTTGATGCCCTTCATGTATCTGTTCCAAGATGTATTTCCGTTGGCAGGAGGAAATGACTATTCTGTCTCCTTTAAGTAGGAATCCGTTAATCACAGTGAAGACATCTTTGACACTACGAAAACTGGAACAACAACCATTGGGCCATTCTTCTTTCAGGTATGGGATTACCCTTTGGAGTGTTGAGTCCTTCTCTGTCCTTCTCGTATTAGATGTCGCTTGTTGTCAGACACTCGTAGCATTTCTGCAATAAATGAAGCTTGTGCTTCCACAATGTGTACTATTTCTGAAGCCCTGGTATCAACATTATTTGTAGCTCTTGATAAAAATTTGTTCAATTTCACCTTTAAGCGTGACATTTCAATTATTGGTTGTGTGGATCATAGATACATAGATACATAGAACATACAGTGCAGAAGGAGGCCATTCGGTCCACCAACCCACTTAAGCCCTCACTTCCACCCTATCCCCATAACCCAATAACCCTTCCTAACATTTTTGGACACTAAGGGCAATTTTTAGCATGGCCAATCCACCTAACCTGCACGTCTTTGGACTGTGGGTGGAAACCGGAGCACCCGGAGGAAACCCAAGCAGACACGGGGAAACCTTGCAGAGTCCTTACAGACAGTGACCCAGCGGGGAATCGAACCTGGGACCCAGGCGCTGTGAAGCCACAGTGCTAGCCACGTGTGTTACCGTGCTGCCCAAGTCCTTTGAACCAAGTTGAGTTTGCTGCCAGCATCCACCCCAAGTAGTGATAATTCATCATTTTCTACTATTTCGAAGTGCTGATGTCGCCATTCTGAACAATGAGACGGAAGGAGCCTCTTATGGCTATGACATTGCCATTATAGTCAGTCACTCGACAGGTTGATTTCTTTATTTGTGGTTTACTGTGCTCTTGTCTTAAATCCTTTTCGGTTATTAAATTCACGTGTGCACCTGTCTCTAATTTAAACAGAATTTCAGACCCATTTATATCGATAGTACAGTCCACACTTGAATAATTTTGAAGAGCTGATATATCGGATTGTTATCACAGTCCAGAGCATTAACCCCCGTAATCGTATCGACCATGAAAGTATCTTTCAGTAATACTGGGAGGAATCATCATTATCCGTTTCCTTCATTCTGTATACTCCGAATCTTCCTATAATTGATGGACGATCTTTTAAATGTATTATCTGTTGAGGCTGTTGCAGAATGACACTGTGCTGCAAAGTGATTATATTTGCCACGATTGGAACATTGTTTGCTTTTTGCCGGACAGTTTTATTTACTGTGGCCGTGGCCACAGCGTGCGCACATCTCCCCGCTCGTGATGTCACTTTCAAAATGGCCACCAGCCATTGTGTGCAGTTTTCTGTGCTGCGCCACAGCATTAATGGCAACGGCCACCTTTCCCGATTTTGCGCTTTTTTCATTTGCACAGAACTCCACATATTCAAAGAATGCTTGTTCACTCAGTGTAATTCTCTCAGCGCAGTGCTCTCAGTGCAGTACTCTAAGTGCAGTACTCGCAGTGTAATAATCTCAGTGTATACTGTCAGTGTAATTCTCAGTGTAATATTCTCAGTGCAAGACTCTCAGTGTAATACTCTCAGTGCAAGACTCTCAGTGTATACTCTCAGTGCAAGACTCTCAGTGTAATACTCTCAGTGCAAGACTCTCAGTGTATACTCTCTGTGCAGTACTCACCGTGTATATTCTCAGTGTAATACTCTCAGTGTAATACTCTCAGTGTAATACTCTCAGTGTAATACTCTCAGTGTAATAGACCCAGTGTAATACTCCCAGTGTAATACTCCCAGTGTAATACTCCCAGTGTAATACTCCCAGTGTAATACTCCCAGTGTAATACTCCCAGTGTAATACTCTCAGTGTAATACTCTCAGTGTAATAGACCCGGTGTAATAGACCCTGTGGTGTAATAGACCCTGTGGTGTAATAGACCCTGTGGTGTAATAGACCCTGTGGTGTAATAGACCCTGTGGTGTAATAGACCCTGTGGTGTAATAGACCCTGTGGTGTAATAGACCCTGTGGTGTAATAGACCCTGTGGTGTAATAGACCCTGTGGTGTAATAGACCCTGTGGTGGTGGAATACTCTCTGTGTAATACTCTCTGTGTAATACTCTCTGTGTAATACTCTCTGCGTAATACTCTCTGCGTAATACTCTCTGCGTAGTACTCTCTGCGCAGTACTCCCGGCGCGATTCTCCCGGCGCGATTCTCCCGGCGCGATTCTCCCGGCGCGATTCTCCCGGCGCGATTCTCCCGGCGCGATTCTCCCGGCGCGATTCTCCCGGCGCGATTCTCCCGGCGCGATTCTCCCGGCGCGATTCTCCCGGCGCGATTCTCCCGGCGCGATACTCAGTGTAATAACCACAGTATAACACACTCAATGTAACACTCAGTGTAATTCTCTCAGTGTGATACTCTCAGTGCAGTACTGGATGAACTTTGGATCATCCGGGTGGCAGAGGGGGTGATAGAGAAGAGTTACAGGGAGGGAGCCACACCCAAGGTACAGGACAAGAGTAGCTGGGTTAGAGTCAGTGGAAAGAAAATGAGCGGGCAGACGTATACCATTTTGGATGCTGTTGGGGGGGATGACCTACCGGGGGAAGGCCCTAGCAGCCATTTGATCCATTTCTTAAAGGTACTCTCACATGACACTTCCTATAATGAGGCGACCAGAACTGGACACAATATTCCAAGTGTTGTCTAACTAGAGTTTTATAAAGCTGCAGCAAAACCTCGCAACTCAATCCTCCTGTTCATGAAAGCCAACACACCATACGCCATCTTAACAACCCTATCAACCTGGGTGGCAGCTTTGAGGGATCTATGTACGTGGACCCCAAGATCCCTCTGTTCCGCCACACTTCCAAGAATCCTGCCTTTAACCCTGTATTCAGCATTCAAATTCGACCTTCCAAAATGAATCACTTCACCTTTATCAAGGTTAAACTCCATCTGCCACTTCTCAGCCCAGCTCTGCATCCTGTCAATGTCCTGATGTAACCTGCAACAACCCTCAACACTATCTACAACGCACCAACATTCATGTCATCGGCAAACTTACTAACCCACCCTTCCAATTCCTCATCCAAGTTCTTAGATAAAAACCACAAAGAGCAGAGGTCCCAGAACAGATCCTTGTGGTACACAACTGGTCATCGACCTCCAGGCGGAATACTTTCCATCCACTACCACTCGCTGTCTTCTTTCGGCCAGCCAATTCTGTATCCAGACAGCCAAATTTCCCTGTATCCCATGCCCCCTAACTTTCTGAATGAGTCTGCCATGGGGAACCTTATCAAATGCCTTACTGAAATCCATATACACCACATCCACTGCCCGACCTTCATCGATGTGTCTCATCGTATCCTCAAAGAATTCAAAGAAGAGACTTCCGGGAGCGGCTATGCAGAGCTAGGTCGCATATTCGGTAGCTCCCACTTGGAACGGACTTTTGGGCTCTTTTACAGGGCCCCCACGGCATTTGTTTGACATTTCCCGGTGTGGGAAGAAGACTGCAACATTCCCCTGACAGTGTCCCCCTGGAATGTTGTGTCTTTTGGCTACCAGACCCGGCAGAAACAGTAAAGGATTTGGCTTTGGCTGCAGGTTTAGACAAGGGCCTCTTCCAGCATGCAGGCGGGGGAAGGGCAAGCTTAAAGCTGCAATCTGACTTGACTCTATCAAAGGTGAATTCTAGCAGCAGAGGGAACAACTGTGAAAGGATCTACCAAGGCCATTGAAGAAGCAGGGACGAGGTTTCCGGTGGCGGCCATGGAGGAGTAGGTCGCGCATTCGGCAGCTCCCGTCTGGAACTGACTCTCAGACCTTTTTCAGGAGTTTCCATCGACTTTTTAAACGGACCAGAAGTGTAACGGCCAAAGGAGCGGCACTGGAGCAACGGGAGAAGTGAGGGAAAGAAAACAAAATGGCGGCGGCCAGGGACAAAGGGGAGCTGCAGGAGTTCATCAAGCGCTGCTTCGAGGAGATGCGCAAGGAGATGTTGGCGCCTATGCTTTCGGCAATTGAAGGACTCAGGATCACCCAGAAGGTCCACGAAGCTAAGATCCAGGAAGTACAGAAAAGAGTTAGTCAGACCGAGGACGAGCTCGTGGGCCTGGCGGTGAGAGTGGAGCAGAACGAGGCGCCACACAAGAGGTGGGCGGGAAGACTCGAAGATCTGGAGAACAGGTCGAGGAGAAAGAATCTGCGAATCCTGGGTCTCCCTGAGGGAGTGGAGGGGGCTGATGCCGGGGCATACGCGAGCACGATGCTCGAGGCGATGATGGGCACGAAGGCCCCTTCGAGGCCGCTGGAGTTGGACGGGGCACATCGGGTGCTGGTGAAGAAGCCCCAGACAAATGAGCCGCCAAGGGCAATGGTGGTGAGGTTCCACCGGTTCACGGGCAGAGAGTGGGTCCTGAGATAGGCCAAGAAGGAGCGGAGCAGTAAGTGGGACAATGCAGAGATCCGAATATACCTGGACTGGAGCACGGAGGTTGCAAAGCGGAGAGCGGGTTTCAACCGGGCCAAAGCGGCGTTGTACCGGAAAGAAGTGAAATTCGGAATGCTGCAGCCAGTGCGACTGTGGGTCACATACAAGGTCCAACACTATTACTTCTAAACGCCTGAAGAGGCGTGGACCTTTGTACAAGCCGAAAAGTTGGACTCTAACTGAGGGTTTGTGAGGGTGGGGGGGGGGATGTTTTGGGGATTGATGTGTGATGGTTGTTGTATATAGGGGGTCAATCACACGCAGGGAATGTTACATGGGCTGGGGGAGAGAGACAAGGCCGCGACAGGAGCTGCGCCAGAGGGGGCGGAGCGGGCTTTGGAAAGCGCGCGGTGTTTTCCCGCGCGCGGGAAGAAAGGCGGGAAGGGGAACGAAGGAATGCATATGGATTGGGAGACTCCCACGCGGGGAGGTCAATGGGACGGCGGGGGAAGCCGGGGTCAGCAGGTGTCAGCTGACTTACGGGAGTGACATGGGGGGAGCAAAAAAGCTAGACCGGGGTCTAGCGGGGGAGAGGGGAGGGGGGGAAGGGGGGGGGAAAGGGTTGCTGCTGTACTGGCCGAAAGGGAATGGGACACAGAAGAGGTGGTCGGGACGGGGATCCCCCCTCTGGGGGACTGGAGGGTGAGGGAGGCGTGGACACGGGACTGGCCCAGAAAAGGAGATGGCTAGTCGGCGGGGCGTGGGGGGGGGGGTGAGAGTCCCTCCAATCCGGCTGATAACGTGGAATGTGAGGGGCCTGAATGGGCCGGTGAAGAGGGCTCGAGTGTTTGCGCACTTAAAGGGACTGAAGGCGGACGTGGCCATGCTCCAAGAGACACACCTGAAGGTGGCGGACCAGGTCAGGCTAAGAAAGGGATGGGTAGGACAGGTATTCCACTCTGGACTGGACGCGAAGAATAGAGGGGTGGCAATATTGGTGGGAAAGCGGGTGTCATTTGAGGCCAAGACTATCGTAGCGGACAATGGAGGGCGATATGTAATGGTGAGCGGTAGGCTGCAAGGGACGTGGGTGGTGTTGGTAAACGTATACGCCCCGAACTGGGATGATGCCGGATTCATGAAGCGCATGTTGGGGCGCATTCCGGACCTGGAGATAGGAGACCTGATAATGGGAGGGGACTTCAATACAGTGTTGGATCCAGCACTGGACCGCTCCAAATCAAGGACTGGAAAGAGGCCGGCGGCGGCCAATGTACTTAGGGGGTTTATGGATCAGATGGGGGAGTGGACCTGTAGCGCACAATGACTTACGAGAAACAAAACCATACACAAAAACAAAAACACACACAAAAACAAAAACACACACACAAAAACAAATACACACACAAAAACACACACACAATAACAAAAACACACACAAAAACAAACACACACACAAACAAAAACACACATTAAACAAAAGAACACATAAAAACAAACGCACACACACACACTCACAAAAACAAAACCATACACAAAAACAAACTCAAAAACAAACACACACACACAAAGACAAAAACACACACAAAAACAAACACACACACACAAACACACACACAAAAACAAAAACACACAAAAAACAAAAACACACACAAAATCAAGCACACACACAAAATCAAGCACACACACAAAAACAAAATCACACACAAAAACAAAAACACACACACACACAAAAACAAACACACATACACACAAAAACAAAAAAACACACACACACATAAAAACAAAAACACACACACACAAACACACACATACAAATAAAAACACACACAAAAGCAAAAACACACACACACACAAAACAAAAACACACACACACACAAACACAAAAACACACAAAACAAACACAAACACACACACACACAAAAACACAGACAAAAACAAAAATACACGCACACAAAAACAAAAATACACACACAAACAAAAAAACACACACACAAAATCAAAAACACACACAAAACAAAAACACACACACACACACAAAAATAAAAACACACACAAATACAAAAACACACACACGCGCACACACACAAACAAAAACACCCACAAAAGCAAAAACACACACACACCCACAAAAACAAAATCACACACAAAAACAAACACACACACACACAAAGACAAAAACACACACAAAAACAAACACACACACATGCACAAAAACAAAAACACAGACAAGAACAAACACACACACACACAAAAACAAACACACACAAAAACAAACACACACACAGAAAAACTAAAACACACACAAAAACACACACAGACACACACAAATACAAAAACACACATACACAAAAACAAAAACACACACAAAAAAAACGCACACAAATACAAAAACACTCACACAAAATCAAACACACACACACACACAAAAACACACACAAAAACAAAAACACACACACACAAAAACAAAAACACACAAAAACAAACACACACACACACACAAAAACAAAAACAAACACACACACAAAAACAAAAAAACACACAAAAACTAAAACACACATACACACACAAAAACAAACACACACACACAAAAACACATCCACGCACACAAAAACAAAAACACACACAAAAACAAAAACACACACACACAAAAAAATAAAAGAACACACAAAAACAAAAACACACTCACACACAAAAACGAAAACACACACAAAAACAAAAACACACACAAAAACAAAAAAAACACTCACACACAAAAACAAATACACACACAAAAACAAAAACACACACACTCAAATACAAAAACATACACAAAAACAAAACACACACACACAAACACACACACAGAGACAAAAACACAGACAAAAACAAAAAAACACACACACACAAAATCAAAATCACACACAAAAACCAAAATACACACACACACACAAAAACAAAAACAAAAACACACACACACAAAAACAAGCACACACACACAAACAAAAACACACACAAAAAGAAAAACACACACACACAAAAAGAAAAACACACACAAAAACAAAAACACACACAAAAACAAGCACACACACAAACACACACACAAAAACACAAACAAAAACAAAAACACACACACACACACAAAAACAAACAGACACACACACAAAAACAAAAACACACACAAAAACAAAAACACACACACACAAAAACAAAAACACACACACACAAAAACAAAAACACACACAAAACAAACACACACACACACACACAAAAACAAAAACACACACAAAAACAAAAACACACACACACAAAAACAAATACACACACAAAAACACACACACAATAACAAAAACACACACAAAAACAAACACACACACAAACAAAAACACACATTAAACAAAAGCACACATAAAAACAAACGCACACACACACTCACAAAAACAAAACCATACACAAAAACAAAAACAAACTCAAAAACAAACACACACACACAAAGACAAAAACACACACAAAAACAAACACACACACACAAACAAAGACAAAGACAAAAACAAACACACACACACACAAACACACACACAAAAACAAAAACACACAAAAATACAAAAACACACACAAAAACAAAAACACACACACACAAAAACAAATACACACACAAAAACACACACACAATAACAAAAACACACATAAAAACAAACACACACACACACTAACAAAAACACACATTAAACAAAAGCACACATAAAAACAAACGCACACACACACTCACAAAAACAAAACCATACACAAAAACAAAAACAAACTCAAAAACAAACACACACACACAAAGACAAAAACACACACAAAAACAAACACACACACACAAACAAAGACAAAGACAAAAACAAACACACACACACAAACACACACACAAAAACAAAAACACACAAAAATACAAAAACACACACAAAAACAAAAACACACAAAAATACAAAAACACACACAAACACACACAAAAACAAGTATGCACACAAAAACAAAAACACACACACACAAAAACAAAACGCACACAAAAACAAAAACACACACACACAAAAACAAAAACACACCAAAAACACACACTCACAATAACAAAAACACACACAAAAACAAAAACACGCACACACCAAAACAAAAACACACACAAAAATACACACACACACACACAAACAAATACACACACGAAAACAAAACCACACACACACACAAAAACAAAAAAAAACACAAAAACAAATACACACACATACAAAAACAGAAACACACACAAAAACAAAAACACACACACAGACAAACAAAAACACACACAAAAAGAAAAACACACACAAAAACAAAAACACACACAAAAACAAGCACACACACAAACAAAAACACACTCACAAAAACAAAAACACAAACAAAAACAAACACACACACACACACACAAAAACAAAAACACACACAAAAACAAAAACACACACACACAAAAACAAAAACACACACAAAAACAAAAACACACACACACAATAACAAAAACACACACAAAAACAAACACACACACAAACAAAAACACACATTAAACAAAAGCACACATAAAAACAAACGCACACACACACTCACAAAAACAAAACCATACACAAAAACAAAAACAAACTCAAAAACAAACACACACACACAAAGACAAAAACACACACAAAAACAAACACACACACACAAACAAAAACATATACAAAAACAAACACACACACACACAAACACACACACAAAAACAAAAACACACCAAAATACAAAAACACACACAAAAACAAAAACACACAAAAATACAAAAACACACACAAACACACACAAAAACAAGTATGCACACAAAAACAAAAACACACACACACACAAAAACAAAAACACACACAAAAACAAAAACACACACACACAAAAACAAAAACACACACAAAAACAAAAACACGCACTCACAATAACAAAAACACACACAAAAACAAAAACACGCACACACCAAAACAAAAACACACACAAAAAAAACACACACACACACAAAAACAAAATCACACACAAAAACAAAACAACACACACACGAACACACACACAGAAACAAAAACTCACACAAAAACAAACACACACACAAAAACAAAAACACACACAAACAAAAACACACACAAAAACAAAAACACACACACACACACAAAAACAAAAACACACACAAAAACAAATACACACACACAAAAACAAAAACACACACAAAAACAAACACACACACAAACAAAAACACACATTAAACAAAAGCACACATAAAAACAAACGCACACACACACTCACAAAAACAAAACCATACACAAAAACAAAAACAAACTCAAAACCAAACACACACACAAAGACAAAAACACACACAAAAACAAACACACACACACAAACAAAAAAATATACAAAAACAAACACACACACACACAAACACACACACAAAAACAAAAACACACCAAAATACAAAAACACACACAAAAACAAAAACACACAAAAATACAAAAACACACACAAACACACACAAAAACAAGTATGCACACAAAAACAAAAACACACACACACACAAAAACAAAAACACACACAAAAACAAAAACACACACACACAAAAACAAAAACACACACAAAAACAAAAACACGCACTCACAATAACAAAAACACACACAAAAACAAAAACACGCACACACCAAAACAAAAACACACACAAAAAACACACACACACACACACAAAAACAAAATCACACACAAAAACAAAACAACACACACACGAACACACACACAGAAACAAAAACACACACAAAAACAAACACACACACAAAAACAAAAACACACACAAACAAAAACACACACAAAAACAAAAACACACACACACACACAAAAACAAAAACACACACAAAAACAAATACACACACACAAAAACAAAAACACACACAAAAACAAAAACACACACACACACAAAATCAAAAACACACACAAAAACAAAAACACACACACACAAAAACAAAATCACACACAAAAACAAAAGCACGCACATACAAACACACACGCACAAATACAAAAATACACACAAAAACAAACACACACACACACACAAAAAAACCACACACACAAAAACAATAACACACACACACAAAAAGAAAAACGCACACAAAAACACACACACACACACACAAACAAAAACACGCACAAAAACAAAAAAAACACACACACACACAAAAACAAAAACACATACAAAAACGAACACACACACACACAAAAACACACACAAAAACAAAAACACACACACACACGCAAAAACAAAATCACACACAAAAAAACCACACACAAAATCAAAAACACACACACACAAATACAAACACACACACACACAAAAACAAAAACACACACAAAAACAAAAACACACACACACAAAAACAAAAACACACAAAAACAAACACACACACACACACAAAAACAAAATCACACACAAAAACAAAACAACACACACAAACACACACACAAAAACAAAAACACACACAAAAACACACATCACA
Source organism: Scyliorhinus torazame (assembly GCF_047496885.1). Lineage (NCBI taxonomy): Eukaryota > Metazoa > Chordata > Chondrichthyes > Carcharhiniformes > Scyliorhinidae > Scyliorhinus > Scyliorhinus torazame. Next base: position 47,317 of record NW_027308854.1, read on the forward strand.
CACAAAAACAAAAACACACGCAAAAACAAATACACACACACAAAAACAAAAACACACACAAAAACAAACACACACACACACAAAATCAAAAACACACACAAAAACAAAAACACACACACACAAAAACAAAATCAAACACAAAAACAAAAGCACACACATACAAACACACAGACACAAAAACAAAAACACACAAAACACAAAAACACACACAAAAACAAACACACAAGCACAAATACAAAAAAACAGACAAAAACAAACACACACAAAAACAAACACACACACACAAACAAAAACACACACACACACAAAGAAAAACACACACAAAAACACACACCCACACAAACAAAAACACGCACAAAAACAAAAATACACACACACAAAAACGAACACACACACACAAAAACACACACAAAAATACACACACGCAGAAACAAAAACACACACAAAAACAAACGCGCACACACAGACAGACAAAAAACAAAAACACACACAAAAACAAAAACACACTCACACACAAAAACAAAAACACACACAGAAAAACAAAAACACACACAAAAACAAAAAACACACACACAATATCAAAATCACACACAAAAACAAAAATACACCCACACACACACAAACAAACACACACACAAACAAAAACACACACACACACAAAAACAAAAACACAGACAAAAACAAAAACACACACACAAAAACAAAAACGCACACAAAAACAAAAACACACACAAAAACAAAAAACACACACACACAAAATCAAAATCACACACAAAAACAAAAGTACACACACACACATACACACAAACAAATACACACACGAAAACAAAAACACACACACACAAAAACAAACAAAAACACAAAAACAAATACACACACATACAAAAACAGAAACACACACTAAAACAAAAACACACACACAGAAACAAAATCACACACAAAAACAAAAGCACACACACACAAACACACACAAAATCAAAAACACACACAAAAACAAACACACACACACAGACAAACAAAAACATTAACAAAAACAAACACACAAACACACAAACAAAAACACACACAAAAACAAACACACACACACACAAAAACAAACACACACACACACACACAAAAACAAAAACAAAAACACACACACGCACACACACACAAAAACAAGCACACACACACAAACAAAAATACACACAAAAAGAAAAACACACACACGCAAAAACAAAATCACACACAAAAAAAACACACACACACAAATACAAACACACACACACACAAAAACAAAAACACACACAAAAACAAAAACACACACAAAAACACACAATCACACACAAAAACAAAAACACACGCAAAAACAAATACACACACACAAAAACAAAAACACACACACACACAAAATCAAAAACACACACAAAAACAAAAACACACACACACAAAAACAAAATCAAACACAAAAACAAAAGCACACACATACAAACACGCAGACACAAAAACAAAAACACACAAAACACAAAAACACACACAAAAACAAACACACAAGCACAAATACAAAAAAACAGACAAAAACAAACACACACACAAAAACAAACACACACACACAAACAAAAACACACACACACACAAAGAAAAACAAACACAAAAACACACACCCACACAAACAAAAACACGCACAAAAACAAAAACACACACACACAAAAACAAAAACACACACAAAAACGAACACACACAAACAAAAACACGCACAAAAACAAAAACACACACACACAAAAACAAAAACACACACAACAACAAATACACACACACACAAAGACAAAAACACACACAAAAACAAAAACACACACACACACAAAAACAAAATCACACACAAAAACAAACACACACACACAAAAACAAAAACACACACACGAAAAGAAAAACACACACAAAAACAAAAACACACACACACAAACAAAAACACACACAAAAACAAAAAAACACACAATAACGAACACACACACACACACAATTACAAAAACACACACAAAAACAAAAACACACACACTCAAAAACAAAAACATACACAAAAGCAAAAACACACACACACGTAAACACACACACTCACACAAACAAAAACACACACAAAAACAAAAACACACTCACACACAAAAACAAAAACACAGACAGAAAAACAAAAACGCACACTAAAACAAAAACACACACACACACAGAAACAAAAACACACACAAAAACAAAAAACACACACACACAAAATCAAAATCACACACAAAAACAAAAATACACACACACACACACACAAACAAATACACACACGAAAACAAAAACACACATACACACAAAAACAAAAAAAAACACAAAAACAAATACACACACATACAAAAACAGAAACACACACAAAAACAAAAACACACACACAGAAACAAAATCACACACAAAAACAAAAGCAAACACACACACACAAAATCAAAAACACACACAAAAACAAACACACACACACAGACAAACAAAAACACACACAAAAACAAACACACAAACAAAAACACACACAAAAACAAACACACACACACACAAACAAAAACACACAAAAACAAACACACACACACACAAACAAAAACACACACAAAAACAAAAACACACACACACAAAAACAAACACACACACACACAAAAACAAAAACACACACACGCACACACACACAAAAACAAGCACACACACACAAACAAAAACACACACAAAAAGAAAAACACACACACACAAAAAGAAAAACACACACAAAACAAAAACACACACAAAAACAAGCACACACACAAACAAAAACACACACACAAAAACAAAAACACACATAAAAACAAACGCACACACACACTCACCAAAACAAAAACACACACAAAAACAAAAACACACACAAAAACAAAAAAACACACACACACAAAAACAAAAACACACACAAAAACAAAAACACACACACACAAAAACAAATACACACACAAAAACACACACACACAAAAACAAAAACACACACAAAAACAAACACACACACAAAACCAAAAACACACACAAAAACAAACACACACACACACACAAACAAACACACACACAAACAAAAACAAACACAAAAACAAAAACACACACACACACACAAAAACAACACACACACACACACAAACAAAATCACACACAAAAACAAATGCACACACACACAAACACACACACAAAAACAAAAACACACACAAAAACAAACACACACACACACACAGACAAACAAAAAAACACACAAAAACAAACACACACGCACACAAACAAAAACACACACAAAAACAAACAAACACACACACAAAAACAAAAACACACACACACACAAAAATAAAAACACACACAAAAACAAATACACACACACACACAGACAAAAAACAAATACACACACACACAAAAAACAAAAACACACACAAAAACAAAAACACACACACACAAAAACAAAAACACACACAAAAACAAAAACACACACACACAGAAACAAAAACACACACAAAAACAAAAACACACACACACAAAAACAAACACACACACACAAAAACAAACACACACACACACACAAAAACAAAAATACACACAAAACCAAAAACACACTCACAAACAAAAACAAAAACACGCACAGAAAAAGAAAAACACTCACAAAAACAAAAATACACACACACACAATATCAAAATCACACACAAAAACAAAAATACACACACACACACAAACAAACACACACACACACAAACAAAAACAAACACACACACACAAAGACAAAAACACACACAAAAACAAACACACACACACACAAAAACAAAAACACACAAAAATACAAAAACACACACAAAAACAAAAACACACAAAAATACAAAAACACACACAAACACACACAAAAACAAAAATGCACACAAAAACAAAAACACACACACACACAAAAACAAAAACACACACACACACACAAAAACAAAATCACACACAAAAACAAAACAACACACACACAAAACCAAAAACACACACAAAAACAAACACACACACACACACAAAAACAAAATCACACACAAAAAAAAACACACACAAAAACAAAAACACACACAAAAATAAAAACACACACACACAAAAACAAAAACACACAAAAACAAACACACACACACACACAAAAACAAAATCACACGCAAAAACAAAACAGCACACACAAACACACACACAAAAACAAAAACACACACAAAAACAAACACACACACAAAAACAAAAACACACACAAAAACAAAAACACACACACAGAAACAAAATCACACACACACACAAAATCAAAAACACACACAAAAACAAAAACACACACAAACACAAAAACAAAAACACACACAAACACAAAAACACACACAAAAACAAACACACACGCACAAATACAAAAACACACACAAAAACAAACACACACACACACAAAAAAAACAAACACACACACAAAAACAATAACACACACACACAAAAAGAAAAGCGCACACAAAAACACACACACACACACACAAACAAAAACACGCTCAAAAACAAAAAAAACAATAACACACACACACAAAAAGAAAAACGCACACAAAAACACAAACACACACACAAAAACAATAACACACACACACAAAGACAAAAACACACACAAAAACGAACACACACACACACAAAAACACACAAAAAAACAAAAACACATACACACACGCAGAAACAAAAACACACACAAAAACAAAAACACACACACACACACACAAACAAAATCACACACAAAAAAAAACACACACAAAAACAAAAACACACACAAAAACAAAAACACACACACACAAAAACAAAAACACACAAAAACAAACACACACACACACACAAAAACAAAATCACACGCAAAAACAAAACAGCACACACAAACACACACACAAAAACAAAAACACACACAAAAACAAACACACACACAAAAACAAACACACACACACACAAAAACAAAAACACACACAAAAACAAATACACACACATACAAAAACGGAAACACACACAAAAACAAAAACACACACACAGAAACAAAATCACACACAAAAACAAATGCACACACACACAAACACACACACAAAAACAAAAACACACACAAAAACAAACACACACACACACACAGACAAACAAAAAAACACACAAAAACAAACACACACGCACACACAAACAAAAAACAAATACACACACACACAGACAAAAAACAAAAACACACACAAAAACAAAAACACACACACAAAATCAAAAACACACACAAAACCAAAAACACACTCACAAACAAAAACAAAAACACTAACAAACACACAAAAAAACAAGTATGCACACAAAAACAAAAACACACACAAAAACAAAAACACACACACACAAAAACAAAAACACACACAAAAACAAAAACACACACAAAAACAAAAACACGCACACACCAAAACAAAAACACACACAAAAAAAACACACACACACACACAAAAACAAAATCACACACAAAAACAAAACAACACACACACGAACACACACACAGAAACAAAATCACACACAAAAACAAACACACACACAAAAACAAAAACACACACAAACAAAAACACACACAAAAACAAAAACACACACACACACACAAAAACAAAAACACACACAAAAACAAATACACACACACAAAATCAAAAACACACACAAAAACAAAAACACACACACACACAAAATCAAAAACACACACAAAAACAAAAACACACACACACAAAAACAAAATCACACACAAAAACAAAAGCACGCACATACAAACACACAGACACAAAAACAAAAACACACACAAACACAAAAACACATACAAAAAAAAACCACACACACAAAAACAAAAACACACACAAAAACAAAAACACGCACACACAAAAACAAAAACACACACAGAAACAAAAACACACACACACACAAAAACAAAATCACACACAAAAACAAAAACACACACACGAAAAGAAAAACACACACAAAAACAATAACACACACACACAAATAAAAACACACACAAAAACAAAAAACACACACAAAAACAAAAACACACACAATAACGAACACACACACACACACACACAATTACAAAAACACACACAAAAACAAAAACACACACACTCAAAAACAAAAACATACACAAAAGCAAAAACACACACACACGTAAACACACACACTCACACAAACAAAAACACACACAAAAACAAAAACACACTCACACAAACACACACACACAAAATCAAAAACACACACAAAAACAAACACACACACAGACAAACAAAAACACACACAAAAACAAACACACAAACACACAAAAAAAACACACACAAAAACAAACACACACACACACAAACAAAAACACACACAAAAACAAACACACACACACAAACAAAAACACACACAAAAACAAAAACACACACACACAAAAACAAACACACACACACACAAAAACAAAAACACACACACGCACACACACACAAAAACAAGCACACACACACAAACAAAAACACACACAAAAAGAAAAACACACACACACAAAAAGAAAAACACACACAAAAACAAAAACACACACAAAAACAAGCACACACACAAACAAAAACACACACACAAAAACAAAAACACACATAAAAACAAACGCACACACACACTCACAAAAACAAAACCATACACAAAAACAAAAAAACACACACAAACAAAAACACACACAAACAAAAACAAAAACACACACAAAAACAATCACACACACACACAAACACACACACAAAACAAAAACACAAACAAAAACAAAAACACACACACACACACAAAAACAAACAGACACACACACACAAACAAAAACACACACAAAAACAAAAACACACACACACAAAAACAAAAAGACACACACACAAAAACAAAAACACACACAAAACAAACACACACACACACACAAAAACAAAAACACACACAAAAACAAAAACACACACACACAAAAACAAATACACACACAAAAACACACACACAATAACAAAAACACACACAAAAACAAACACACACACACAAAGACAAAAACACACACAAAAACAAACACACACACAAAAACAAAAACACACAAAAATACAAAAACACACACAAAAACAAAAACACACAAAAATACAAAAACACACACAAACACACACAAAAACAAGTATGCACACAAAAACAAAAACACACACACACAAAAACAAAACGCACACACAAACAAAAAAACACACAAAAAGAAAAACACACACACACAAAAAGAAAAACACACACAAAAACAAAAACACACACACACAATAACAAAAACACACACAAAAACAAACACACACACAAACAAAAACACACATTAAACAAAAGCACACATAAAAACAAACGCACACACACACTCACAAAAACAAAACCATACACAAAAACAAAAACAAACTCAAAAACAAACACACACACAAAGACAAAAACACACACAAAAACAAACACACACACACAAACAAAAACATATACAAAAACAAACACACACACACACAAACACACACACAAAAACAAAAACACACCAAAATACAAAAACACACACAAAAACAAAAACACACAAAAATACAAAAACACACACAAACACACACAAAAACAAGTATGCACACAAAAACAAAAACACACACACACACAAAAACAAAAACACACACAAAAACAAAAACACACACACACAAAAACAAAAACACACACAAAAACAAAAACACGCACTCACAATAACAAAAACACACACAAAAACAAAAACACGCACACACCAAAACAAAAACACACACAAAAAAAACACACACACACACACAAAAACAAAATCACACACAAAAACAAAACAACACACACACGAACACACACACAGAAACAAAAACACACACAAAAACAAACACACACACAAAAACAAAAACACACACAAACAAAAACACACACACAAACAAAAACACACACAAAAACAAAAACACACACACACAAAAACAAAAAGACACACACACAAAAACAAAAACACACACAAAACAAACACACACACACACACAAAAACAAAAACACACACAAAAACAAAAACACACACACACAAAAACAAATACACACACAAAAACACACACACAATAACAAAAACACACACAAAAACAAACACACACACACAAAGACAAAAACACACACAAAAACAAACACACACACAAAAACAAAAACACACAAAAATACAAAAACACACACAAAAACAAAAACACACAAAAATACAAAAACACACACAAACACACACAAAAACAAGTATGCACACAAAAACAAAAACACACACACACAAAAACAAAACGCACACAAAAACAAAAACACACACACAAAAACAAAAACACACCAAAAACACACACTCACAATAACAAAAACACACACAAAAACAAAAACACGCACACACCAAAACAAAAACACACACAAAAATACACACACAAACACACAAACAAATACACACACGAAAACAAAACCACACACACACACAAAAACAAAAAAAACACAAAAACAAATACACACACATACAAAAACAGAAACACACACAATAACAAAAACACACACAAAAACAAACACACAAACACACAAACAAAAACACACACAAAAACAAACACACACACACACAAATAAAAACACACACAAAAACAAACACACACACACAAACAAAAACACACACAAAAACAAAAACACACACACACAAAAACACACACACGCACACACACACAAAAACAAGCACACACACACAAACAAAAAAACACACAAAAAGAAAAACACACACACACAAAAAGAAAAACACACACAAAAACAAAAACACACACAAAAACAAGCACACACACAAACAAAAACACACTCACAAAAACAAAAACACAAACAAAAACAAAAACACACACACACACACAAAAACAAAAACACACACACACAAAAACAAAAACACACACAAAAACAAAAACACACACACACAATAACAAAAACACACACAAAAACAAACACACACACAAACAAAAACACACATTAAACAAAAGCACACATAAAAACAAACGCACACACACACTCACAAAAACAAAACCATACACAAAAACAAAAACAAACTCAAAAACAAACACACACACAAAGACAAAAACACACACAAAAACAAACACACACACACAAACAAAAACATATACAAAAACAAACACACACACAAACACACACACAAAAACAAAAACACACCAAAATACAAAAACACACACAAAAACAAAAACACACAAAAATACAAAAACACACACAAACACACACAAAAACAAGTATGCACACAAAAACAAAAACACACACACACACAAAAACAAAAACACACACAAAAACAAAAACACACACACACAAAAACAAAAACACACACAAAAACAAAAACACGCACTCACAATAACAAAAACACACACAAAAACAAAAACACGCACACACCAAAACAAAAACACACACAAAAAAAACACACACACACACACAAAAACAAAATCACACACAAAAACAAAACAACACACACACGAACACACACACAGAAACAAAAACACACACAAAAACAAACACACACACAAAAACAAAAACACACACAAACAAAAACACACACAAAAACAAAAACACACACACACACACAAAAACAAAAACACACACAAAAACAAATACACACACACAAAAACAAAAACACACACAAAAACAAAAACACACACACACACAAAATCAAAAACACACACAAAAACAAAAACACACACACACAAAAACAAAATCACACACAAAAACAAAAGCACGCACATACAAACACACACGCACAAATACAAAAATACACACAAAAACAAACACACACACACACACACAAAAAAACACACACACAAAAACAATAACACACACACACAAAAAGAAAAACGCACACAAAAACACACACACACACACACACACACAAAAACACACACAAAAACAAAAACACACACACACACGCAAAAACAAAATCACACACAAAAAAAACACACACAAAATCAAAAACACACACACACAAATACAAACACACACACACAAAAACAAAAACACACACAAAAACAAAAACACACACACACAAAAACACACAAAAACAAACACACACACACACACACAAAAACAAAATCACACACAATAACAAAACAACACACACAAACACACACACACAAACAAAAACACACACAAAAACACACAATCACACACAAAAACAAAAACACACGCAAAAACAAATACACACACACAAAAACAAACACACACACACACAAAATCAAAAACATACACAAAAACAAAAACACACACACACAAAAACAAAATCAAACACAAAAACAAAAGCACACACATACAAACACACAGACACAAAAACAAAAACACACAAAACACAAAAACACACACAAAAACAAACACACAAGCACAAATACAAAAAAACAGACAAAAACAAACACACACAAAAACACACACCCACACAAACAAAAACACGCACAAAAACAAAAATACACACACACAAAAACGAACACACACACACAAAAACACACAAAAAAACAAAAACACATACACACACACACAAACAAAAACACACACAAAAACAAAAACACACACACACACACAAAAACAAAAACACACACAAAAACAAAAACACACACACAAAAACAAAAACGCACACAAAAACAAAAACACACACACACACAGAAACAAAAACACACACAAAAACAAAAAACACACACACACAAAATCAAAATCACACACAAAAACAAAAATACACACACACACAAACAAATACACACACGAAAAGAAAAACACACACACACAAAAACAAAAAAAAACACAAAAACAAATACACACACATACAAAAACAGAAACACACACAAAAACAAAAACACACACACAGAAACAAAATCACACACAAAAACAAAAGCACACACACACAAACACACACACAAAATCAAAAGCACACACAAAAACAAACACACACACACAGACAAACAAAAACATTAACAAAAACAAACACACAAACACACAAACAAAAACACACACAAAAACAAACACACACACACAAAAACAAACACACACACAAACACACACAAAAACAAAAACAAAAACACACACACGCACACACACACAAAAACAAGCACACACACACAAACAAAAATACACACAAAAAGAAAAACACACACACGCAAAAACAAAATCACACACAAAAAAAACACACACAAAATCAAAAACACACACACACAAATACAAACACACACACACACAAAAACAAAAACACACACAAAAACAAAAACACACACAAAAACACACAATCACACACAAAAACAAAAACACATGCAAAAACAAATACAAACACACAAAAACAAAAACACACACAAAAACAAAAACACACACACACACAAAATCAAAAACACACACAAAAACAAAAACACACACACACAAAAACAAAATCAAACACAAAAACAAAAACACACAAAACACAAAAACACACACAAAAACAAACACACAAGCACAAATACAAAAAAACAGACAAAAACAAACACACACACAAAAACAAACACACACACACAAACAAAAACACACACACACACAAAGAAAAACAAACACAAAAACACACACCCACACAAACAAAAACACGCACAAAACCAAAAACACACACACACAAAAACAAAAACACACACAAAAACGAACACACACAAACAAAAACACGCACAAAAACAAAAACACACACACACAAAAACAAAAACAAACACAACAACAAATACACACACACAAAGACAAAAACACACACAAAAACAAAAACACACACACACACAAAAACAAAATCACACACAAAAACAAACACACACACGCAAAAACAAAAACACACACACGAAAAGAAAAACACACACAAAAACAAAAACACACACACACAAACAAAAACACACACAAAAACAAAAAAACACACAATAACGAACACACACACACACACAATTACAAAAACACACACAAAAACAAAAACACACACACTCAAAAACAAAAACATACACAAAAGCAAAAACACACACACACGTAAACACACACACTCACACAAACAAAAACACACACAAAAACAAAAACACACTCACACACAAAAACAAAAACACAGAAACGAAAAACAAAAACGCACACAAAAACAAAAACACACACACACACACAGAAACAAAAACACACACAAAAACAAAAAACACACACACAAAAAATCAAAATCACACACAAAAACAAAAATACACACACACACACACACAAACAAATACACACACGAAAACAAAAACACACATACACACAAAAACAAAAAAAACACAAAAACAAATACACACACATACAAAAACAGAAACACACACAAAAACAAAAACACACACACAGAAACAAAATCACACACAAAAACAAAAGCAAACACACACAAACACACACACACAAAATCAAAAACACACACAAAAACAAACACACACACACAGACAAACAAAAACACACACAAAAACAAACACACACACACACAAAAAAAACACACACAAAAACAAAAACACACACACACAAAAACAAACACACACACACACACAAAAACAAAAAAACACACACGCACACACACACTCACCAAAACAAAAACACACACAAAAACAAAAACACACACAAAAACAAAAAAACACACACACACACAAAAACAAAAACACACACAAAAACAAAATCACACACACAAAAACAAATACACACACAAAAACACACACACACAAAAACAAAAACACACACAAAAACAAACACACATACAAAACCAAAAACACACACAAAAACAAACACACACACACACACAAACAAACACACACACAAACAAAAACAAACACAAAAACAAAAACACACACACACACAAAAACAACACACACACACACACAAACAAAATCACACACAAAAACAAATGCACACACACACAAACACACACACACAAAATCAAAAACACACACAAAAACAAACACACACACACAGACAAACAAAAACATTAAAAAAAACAAACACACAAACACACAAACAAAAACACACACAAAAACAAACACACACACACAAAAACAAACACACACACACACACACAAAAACAAAAACAAAAACACACACACGCACACACACACAAAAACAAGCACACACACACAAACAAAAATACACACAAAAAGAAAAACACACACAAGCAAAAACAAAATCACACACAAAAAAACACACACAAAATCAAAAACACACACACACAAATACAAACACACACACACACAAAAACAAAAACACACACAAAAACAAAAACACACACAAAAACACACAATCACACACAAAAACAAAAACACACGCAAAAACAAATACACACACACAAAAACAAAAACACACACAAAAACAAAAACACACACACACACAAAATCAAAAACACACACAAAAACAAAAACACACACACACAAAAACAAAATCAAACACAAAAACAAAAGCACACACATACAAACACACAGACACAAAAACAAAAACACACAAAACACAAAAACACACACAAAAACAAACACACAAGCACAAATACAAAAAAAACAGACAAAAACAAACACACACACAAAAACAAACACACACACAAACAAAAACACACACACACACAAAGAAAAACAAACACAAAAACACACACCCACACAAACAAAAACACGCACAAAAACAAAAACACACACACACAAAAACAAAAACACACACAAAAACGAACACACACAAACAAAAACACGCACAAAAACAAAAACACACACACACAAAAACAAAAACACACACAACAACAAATACACACACACACAAAGACAAAAACACACACAAAAACAAAAAAACACACACACACAAAAACAAAATCACACACAAAAACAAACACACACACACAAAATCAAAAACACACACACGAAAAGAAAAACACACACAAAAACAAAAACACACACACACAAACAAAAACACACACAAAAACAAAAAAACACACAATAACGAACACACACACACACACAATTACAAAAACACACACAAAAACAAAAACACACACACTCAAAAACAAAAACATACACAAAAACAAACACACACACACACACACAGACAAACAAAAAAACACACAAAAACAAACACACACGCACACAAACAAAAACACACACAAAAACAAACAAACACACACACAAAAACAAAAACAAAAACACACACACACAAAAAAATAAAAACACACACAAAAACAAATACACACACACACACAGACAAAAAACAAATACACACACACACACAGACAAAAAACAAAAACACACACAAAAACAAAAACACACACACACAAAAACAAAAACACACACAAAAACAAAAACACACACACACAGAAACAAAAACACACACAAAAACAAAAACACACACACACAAAAACAAACACACACACACAAAAACAAACACACACACACACACAAAAACAAAAAGACACACAAAAACAAAAAACACACGCACAGAAAAAGAAAAACACTCACAAAAACAAAAATACACACACACACAATATCAAAATCACACACAAAAACAAAAATACACACACACACACAAACAAACACACACACACACAAACAAAAACAAACACACACACACAAAGACAAAAACACACACAAAAACAAACACACACACACACAAAAACAAAAACACACAAAAATACAAAAACACACACAAAAACAAAAACACACAAAAATACAAAAACACACACAAACACACACAAAAACAAAAATGCACACAAAAACAAACACACACACACACACAAAAACAAAAACACACACACACACAAAAACAAAATCACACACAAAAACAAAACAACACACACACAAAACCAAAAACACACACAAAAACGAACACACACACACACAAAAACACACAAAAAAACAAAAACACATACACACACGCAGAAACAAAAACACACACAAAAACAAAAACACACACACACACACAAAAACAAAATCACACACAAAAAAAAAACACACACAAAAACAAAAACACACACACACAAAAACAAAAACACACAAAAACAAACACACACACACACACAAAAACAAAATCACACGCAAAAACAAAACAGCACACACAAACACACACACAAAAACAAAAACACACACAAAAACAAACACACACACAAAAACAAAAACACACACAAAAACAAACACACACACACACAAAAACAAAAACACACACAAAAACAAATACACACACATACAAAAACAGAAACACACACAAAAACAAAAACACACACACAGAAACAAAATCACACACAAAAACAAATGCACACACACACAAACACACACACAGACAAACAAAAAAACACACAAAAACAAACACGCACGCACACAAACAAAAACACACACAAAAACAAACACACACACAAAAACAAAAACAAAAACACACACACACACACAAACAAAAACACACACAAAAACAAAAACAAACAAAAACACACACAAAACCAGAAACACACACATAAACAAAAACACACACACACACAAAAACAAAATCACACACAAAAACAAACACACACACACACAAAAACAAAAACACACACACGAAAAGAAAAACACACACAAAAACAAAAACACACATACACAAACAAAAACACACACACACAGAAACAAAAACACACACAAAAACAAACACACACACAAAAACAAAAACACACACAAAAACAAACACAAACACACACACACCATCAAAAACACACACAAACAAAAACACACACAAAAGCAAAAACACACACACACACACACACAAAAACAAAAACACACACAAAAACAAATACACACACACAAAAACAAAAACACACACAAAAACAAACACACACACACAAACAAAATCAAAAACACACACAAAAACAAAAACACACACACACGAAAACAAAATCACACACAAAAACAAAAGCACACACATACAAACACACAGACACAAAAAGAAAAACACACACAAACACAAAAACACATACAAAAACAAAAACACACACACACACAAAAACACACAAAAAAACAAAAACATATACACACACGCAGAAACAAAAACACACAAAACAAAAACACACACACACACGCAAAAACAAAAACACACAAAAACAAAAACACACACACACACAAAATCAAAAACACACACAAAAACAAAAACACACACACACAAAAAAAACAAACACACACACAAAAACAATAACACACACACACAAAAAGAAAAACGTACACAAAAACACACACACACACACACACAAACAAAAACACGCTCAAAAACAAAAAAACACACACACAAAGACAAAAACACACACAAAAACGAACACACACACACACAAAAATACACAAAAAAACAAAAACAAACACACACACACACAAAAACAAAAATACACACACACACACAGAAATAAAAACACACACAAAAACAAAAACACCCACAAGAATAAACACACACACACAAAAACAAACACACACACACACACAAAAACAAAAAAATACACAAAAACAAAAACACACTCACACACACAAACAAATACACACACGAAAACAAAAACACACACAGACACAAAAACAAAAAAAACACAAAAACAAATACACACACATACAAAAACAGAAACACACACAAAAACAAAAACACACACACAGAAACAAAATCACACACAAAAACAAAAGCACACACACAAACACACACACACACAAAAACAAACACAAAAACAAAAACACACACACACAAAAACAAACACAAAATCAAAAACACACACAAAAACGAACACACACACACACAAAATCAAAAACACACACAAAAACAAAAACACACACACACACACAAAAATAAAAACACAGACAAAACAAAAACACACACACACAAACAAAAACACACACAAAAGCAAAAACAAAAACACACACACACATAAACAAAATCACACACAAAAACAAACACACACACACAAAAAAACACACACAAAATCAAAAACACACACAAAAACAAACACACACACACACACAAAAAAACACACACAAAAACAAAAACACACACACACAAAAACAAAAACACACAAAAGCAAACACACTCACACACACAAAAACAAAAACACACACAAAAATAAAAACACACACACACAAAAACAAACACACACACACACACAAAAACACATTCACCCACACAAAAACAAACACACACACAACAACAAAAACACACACAAAAACAAAAACACACACAAAAACAAAAACACACACACACACACAAACAAAAACACACACAAAAACAAAAACAAACAAAAACACACACAAAACCAGAAACACACACATAAACAAAAACACACACACACACAAAAACAAAATCGCACACAAAAACAAACACACACACACACAAAAACAAAAACACACACACGAAAAGAAAAACACACACAAAAACAAAAACACACATACACAAACAAAAACACACACAAAAACAAAAAAACACACACAAAAACAAAAACACACACAATAACGAACACACACACACTCAAAAACAAAAACATACACAAAAGCAAAAACACACACACACGTAAACACACACACTCACACAAACAAAAACACACACAAAAACAAAAACACACTCACACACAAAAACAAAAGCACACACATACAAACACACAGACACAAAAACAAAAACA